>NC_047667.1:57806921-57884421 GCF_011762505.2 Arvicanthis niloticus | reverse complement strand
AGATCCCTCAGTGTGTGCTCATGTGTGCTTCCTGAGAAGGGTCATATCTATTATTCGACTGTTAATACATGAGTTAGGGCTTTCGTGACAAAATGTCACAGACCTCGTGGTTCAAATGACAGAATACATAATGCTATGCTCCTGACACTACAAGTCCGAGGTTGAGGTATCAATAGGCCAAACCCCTCTGAGGACAGTGAGGGAGAATTTGTTTCATGCCTTACCCCTCAGCTCTGATGGCTTGCTAGCTGTCTCTGGGCATTCCTTGGCATGTGGGTTCCCTGTTTGCATGCTCACGTGCCAGTCTCGTTTTATGTAAGTCTGTTTCTATATTTGAATTTCTCATTTTGGTAATGACATCAGTCTTAATGCATTAAGGTTCTGCGTAATGACCTAACTTAACTCAGTCATCTCCACTAAGTTTTTATCTTCAAACAAAATAACAGTCTAAAGTGTTAGGAGTTAGGGACTTTGAGATACAACCCATCTCACAGAATTTCCATTTTATATTGTCTTGGGTGAGGTGATCTGCTTGCCTTTGCTCAGTCTGTCATCACTGGGGGTTCTGCTTTGTTTAGGTTGAGGATGAGTTGAATTGATGAAGTCAGCCAAGCTTTTCCAAGATGGCTGGTGAAGCGTCTCCCCTCTAAGATATTCTGCATAATATAAAGCCATGACAGTCCACACTGAGAGGTGGGGTCTCTGCTTTCCTCCTCAGCCATGGCCATCTCTCCTAACTCCATAGGACACAATATAAATCTTATTCTGGGAATTTTGAAGACAGCACTTCTGAAGTCTTGCACTCGATCTGTTGTGACTTGACTCCATTAGAGACATTCTCATTCAGGGCGTGCATTGCTGTGTGGAAGCTCAGAGCTCCTATGGAAGAACCAGGACCCCTCAGCAGAGCTCACTAGAGACAGAAAGCATCGACTTACAGCCTTCTGAGGGTGACTCTACATGTTCTCCTAGGTGAGCCCCCTGAGCTCAGCCCAAGGTGCAGCCCAACCATCCCATGAGAAAAGACTAGGAGATGACCATGATGCTGAGTCCCAGCCAGACCACACAGCCTCCAAGAGATAAAGTTTCGTTTTGTCCTCATCCATAAAGTTTAGGGATTTTCCACAGAGAAATCAATGGAAGAATTGATTATAGTGCTTAAAGAAAAGGGTCCTCCATTTCTGTAGCTCTGTTTGTAATATCTTATGAGCTCAGTCTACACCTATGTTCTGAAAGGCATTTTCACACTCTATTTGTGTGAAAAGAGGAAACTTCCCTATTTTAACCAAATGACTCACTAAAGCTTTCAGTGGAGTTTACTTAGATCTCTCTCTCTCCTATCACTCTCTATATCCATATGAAATCTATATCATCTACAATGGCTATGCCATCTTCTGTATCTATATACCTCATATACATACCCTATAAATATTATATATAAGTATATATAATATATATAATATATATAATATATATATCCAATAATCTTAGTAAAAATAAATTTAGGTCTCTGGCAGTATTATTTTGACAGGATCAATGCTTATGTAAAATGGATTGTAATAGACTCCTCAGCCTAAATCTCTAAGAGCCATGAACCCAAGACCTGAAATACCTTGGGGTTTTTAATTTCTCACAACCAAGTATAGAAACAGTCATATAGTATTCTCTCTCTCTCTCTCTCTCTCTCTCTCTCTCTCTCTCTCTCTCTCCCTCTATCTGTGTGTTTGTGTGTGTGTGCATGTCTATCTGTCTCTCTGTCTCTTTCTGTGTTTGTCTCTCTGTGTGTGTCTGTCTCTCTGTCTTTATCTCTCACACACATTTTTTTTTATTTTAAGAACTGTTTCACCTGGAACTGAGTTGAGCACCATTTAAGGGTTCATAAGCTGACATGAGCTAATCATGGTCATGAGGCATAGGATAACACTTCTGTGCACGTATCCATTAGTAATGGTAAGATCAGAGTGGCTCCTATAGCCAACACCTCAAACACCTGTCACTTATCTTTCATGTTAAGAGCATCCAAGAGCCTTCTATTTAGTTCATAAATGCTTGTTACTGATAGTTGCCCAACTGCAATGTGGAATACCTGTATTCTTTTGTCTTACCTGTTTGGTTAAACATTTTTCTACCCAACCCACTCTACTCTGCCCATTTTTTACTCTCTATTTCTATCAGAGTACCATCTTTATTTTCTACACATGATGATTTTTTTGTGTGCCTGGCCCATTACTTAAGAGATAATGTCTTTCAGACTCACTTGTTTGTCATTAAAAGGACAACAACAAAAACCAGGATCTTATTTTTCATGGCTGAATAATATTCCATGTGCATGCATATCATTTTATGTGTTCATCCACTGATGGATACATAAACCAGATAGTGCAGGTGTCTCTTCGACATACTGTTTCCATCTATATTAAATATATGCCCAGAAATAGACTTGCTGGATCATGTGACAGGATTTTAATACTTTGAGTAACTTCCCTGCTGTTTACCATAATGACAATACTGATTTACATTCCCACCAAGAGTATATCAGTTTCTTTTTCTCCACATCCTCATCAACATGTACCCCTTCATCTCTTGTTAACAGCTACTCTAACTGTACATGAGATGGCATGGGCTGCAATTTACATTCTCATTGCCGTGATGATTAGGGACATTGAACATTTCCACATCCTTGGACATTGCCTTGTCTTTGTACAAAAATGGCCATTTGGATAACTTGCCCAGTTTTATAAATTAGATTCTGACTTTTGCTGTTGGCTGGTTTGAATTCCTTACGTGTTTCAGACACTACTTCTTTGTTGAGTTGATAGATTGCAAATATATTCTCCCTTTCGGTGGGTTGTTTTCACTGTTGTTTCTTTGGTTGTGCAAAAGGTATTTCATTTGATTCACGTGCTTTAGAAATGGGAATATTTTGGCCATTGCCCATTTATTCAATTAAAAATCTTAATGTATGTATTTATGTATTCACTAGGAGCAGGGTTGGGGAGAGGAGAGAGGGAGGAAGGGAGGAAGGGAGGGGGAGAGAATGCAGATATACATACCTCTTAGTTTTATCAATGCTGAGGCATTCGGGGTACAGTTAGCTACAGCAGACAGCTTTAACATGCCATTTTGGTATGTGTCCTAAGGAGACAGAGACTCATGGCACACATTTACAGAGGAGGTTTTAACACAGGGTTTCTACATTCCTGAGCTAAAGTGTGGGAGGAACCAGTAGGTAATCTATACTTCAAATATAAGACATTAATCTCAGTTTAACAGCAGGCTTAGTGAAATCATGATTTTTTTTAAATAAAATAGTATTTAATTTATCATTGAATTAGCAGGAGGATTTGAAAAATACAGTAATCAAATTATGTGTCCAGAAAGGATTATTACTAAAATGTGCTCTATCTCCTAAACACAAAGTGATGTTGATAATGATAATTTGGTCTCTTTAGCCTGAAGAGGATGATTCTCTAAGCAGTGGATAACCCTGCCTCACAGGCACAGGCAGACGCAGAGTAAACAGGTAACTGCAGGTGGAAGAGAGTAGACAGGAGCCCAGTCTGGGGACAGGGCAGACAGAAGACCTGCACAGCTGTCAGCAGTGGGATAAAAGGCAAAGCCCACAGCTAGAAGTTTATAGATCTGAACTTAGCCCACAATGCACGAGGGGCTAGAACAAGGCTTAAGAGTGCCACGTGATGGTCTTAACTGAAGCCAGCTTCCTAATCCTCTTAAGCCTGGGTCTTAAATCAATCAAGCAATCGATGGGCTAACAGAAAATAAATTAATTCATTCTTCACTATATTTTTATTTAGCACCAACTCATCTTAGGGCTCATAACAAGGCTTGGGGATGCCATCGTTGGGAAAACACAAGCCAGCTCTGCCCTCCTCCAGCTTCCAGCCAAGGAGGGGAAGTTTCAAACAAAGATGCAAGAAATTGTGAGGTTGGAACTGCAGTTAACTCATTTAAGAAAGGCTTATGTGTCTGTGAAAATGTTACAAAGATTGCTAACAGCCAGGGACATAGATGGCTGTGACACTGAGCTTCAGAAGTTATTTGGGTAGAGGACAGCTAGGCAGAAGGACAGGACAGGAAGTGTCCTAGATGGAAGAGCAGGATTGTATCTGGGCTCTGTGGAGTGAGAGACGGATGCAGGAAGTTTGAAAGCCAAGTCTTGGATCTGTGTTCGCCACAGCCTTGCGTCAGTAGAGATGATTGTCTTCCTCTCAAACTGCTACACTCAGCCTGGGACTTTTACCAGCAAGAGACGTAGGTAGGTATTCCTCCTAACTGTCTCTAAGTTTGGAGCACTAAGGAAACCCCAGAAGTAACACTGCCTCTTCTGTAAGGAGCAGTGATGAAAACAGCTGATCAAAGGCCTCATCTGAGAACAGGGGAGCTGGGCCGTCTGGGATGGATGTGGGGGAGTAGCAGAGGTGAACAAAGACAGAGAACAAGGGGTGCTTTGGTTTCAGGTTTCCTTTGACATTCGGGGCAGAAATGAGTGATTCTTCAATATCACTTGATAGTGTCTTAGCAGTATTGCTCTGCAGAGAGGGCCTTTGACTGCTTTGCTTCATATAGCTGTGCGTTTGGTAACTTTCTTCATTTTTAATTCTGTACCGGCATAATATAATCTATGAGATTTTGTATGTGTTTTAACAATAATCTTGTATATTGGTGTTCTCTGTCTGTCTGTCTGTCTGTCTATCATCTATGTGTGTGTGTGTAATTTTTAATTTTGACATTTTTTAAGACATGATCTAAGTTACCCAGGGTGAACTTAAACTCATGTTTGATTGATTTTGGTTCACAGTTTGAGGGAATCCAGTCTATCATACCAGGCAAGGCCTGGAAGTGGGAGTTTGCTAACATTCGTCAGAACTGAAGTAGAGAGTGACAGGGCAGGGCTTTGGGCTGCCCTGTAACCCTCAGGCCCATCACTTTCTCTAGATCTCACTCTCTAAGGCCACTTTCTAGGCTCCACAATTTGGCATAAAAGTGTCATTATCTAAGGACCAAGTGTTCACACAGGGTAGCCTACAGGGGACATTTTATATCTGAACCATAGCAGGCCCAGTTACCTTCTCAACCATCCCCTGAGAGATGTAGCCTTGATGGACTCCTTGACCCAGCAAACTCTCAGATGAGTGATCTTTGGATCAGCCAGCATTAAAAGAAGAACCAGGAAGGCTGTAAAATAAGGCTGTTAATATTAAGATTTGAATGCATGCAATATTAGTCCCTGGTTTAGTGGTCTAGAAGGCCCATGTGCCAGTCATTGTGCAATGGAGTCACCTAGGTTAAGTGGTCTATGATGTACAGCTGTTGTTTCTATGCTGGATGCTGAGCCTGGAGTTAGCAAGGCAGGCAGCTGGGATGTACACAAGGCAGTGGTTCTCAACTGAGTGTCCTGACTCCTTTTGTGGCTGAACAACCACTTCACAGGGGTCACCTGAGACCATTGGAAAGCACAGATATTTACATTATGATTCATAGCAGGAGAAAACCTACAGTTAGGAAGAAACAACAAAAATAATGTTATGGTTGGGGTGACCACAACATGAAGAACTGTATAAAAGGGTCACAGCTTTAGAAAATTTGAAAACCACTGATGTAGAGGGGAATGAATGAAAATGGAAGATCCAGGAAGACTTAAGTATACATCTCTCTTGCTTCCTTCAAGCTTCTTTTTAAAAATAATTGCTATGCTATTAACTTCATTATATAATTGACAACCATTAAAATTTTACCTTGTGTTGAATTGTTCGGTTGTATTCCTTGCCTGTTTTTCTACTAAGAAAGCTGTCTATTTATACCTAATCTCATAACCCTTTTTAAATTTTATAAGCTTTGTTACTAAAACAAAATCTTACAAATAAATAAAAACATTGCGCACCCAAACTAACCAAACCCAAAGTCCGTACAACTCAAGGGAGTTCAATGTAGTTGGGGTGGGCTTCTGGGGAGAAGCTGTGGAGCTTTGAGGTTGTTTTTCATGACTAGGCGTCAACTCAGGACCATGTACTGAAACGTGAGCTACGTTTAGCCCCATACCATCTTTTTGTATTTTGGCTGTACACTATATAGTATTTTGGATGTTGAAAACATTCCTTATCATTATTTTCTCTTAAATATGTTTATGGTGCACTTTATAATGTGGCAATTCTTAATTTTCATGTAACCTAGTGTATCACTTTTTTTTTCTAACCAAACTATTTTTTTTATTAGATCTTTCATTTATACTTCAGATGCCATCCCCTTTCCCCATTCCCCCCTTAGAAAACCCCTATCCCATGCCCCCTTTTCCTTTTTGCATTTATACATTTTTTAAAAAAATGTTAATCATAGGCTTTATAAGTTTGGTATTGTTCAATCAGAGGTTTAACCCACTACCCAACCTAGATATATCTACTATCTTTGACTGGTGGAGATACATGAACATCTGCTTCCCTGTCTCCCCCCCTCTATCTCTCTTTCATCACCTAGCTTCTCCTCTCCTTCTTCTTCTCCTCTTCTTACTCCTTTTCTTCCTCTCAGTACTCCTCCCACCTTAGCTCCTCCTGCACATCACCCTTCCTGTTAAAAGGAAACTTTTCTCTCAAAATACAATTAGAGCATAATTATGCCAATTTGTACCAGTGAGGTACAAGATAGTCCTACTACCCAGTCCATCCTTTTGTTGACGTACAAGCACCTCTGTCATCTCTCCTAACTAAAACATTTAGTTCTGAACCTGGCTTTAGGATGAATGTCAGCTGACGACCATACACTCAGATCTTTTCTCTCAAGGTAAATAGCTATAAGTTTTCAACCCCGTCAGAAATCCAGAATGACTGAGTTGACTATAATTGTGGGAAGCACAAAGCATAGCTTCTAAAACTTAGCCAATTTATAGAGACCTCTGAACACCTGGACACTCGCTCTACTTCAAAACATTGGAGCATCTGTTCTTCTGCCTTCTGGCCCAGGATCATCTGACAGACCTTAGTGCTGCAGAATTATTAAGGGCTGATTACTCTGTCTAGGCAGATATAATCAGTCGACTATTCTGCAAGTGTGTCCTTTTCTGGACAGTAATTTGTCTGTAGAAGGAAAGTGGCAATTCTTGCCTAGTGGCTGTCTCACCACAACTGGAGTAACTCCAAGGATGCTCAATTTCTTCTTAGAATTTAACATAGGAAGCTGTCAGGAGCAGACAGGTCTCTAATGAAAATGAACATTAATACTGAAATGTTTGTCATGTTAATTCTAAGGATTTCTGATGTTTTGAAAACCAGCTATCCATGTAAGGTAATCTGGACTGTTGCCTGTTAACTCCACTCAGCTATTTCTAAATAAAACATAGAGAACACCCTTATAATAAACTCCAAGTCATGAATTTGCTATAATCCCTTAACTCACAGGCTGACCATCTCAAATCAGTTAAAAAAGTTGAAGAAGGACTGGGTCTAAGCTTTGTATTCCTAAGTGTGTTATACTGGTACAATGCCTATGAGAGTAACAATATTCATCTCACTCTTATATCACTAAGAAGCTCATGCCAATGAAAACCTTAAAATTTGTAAACAAAGTAAATTGGTGCCATTTAAGAATTTATATCTTCATCTTGATATTAATTATACAGATTTCTACTAATAGGTTATGGCTATGCAATAAACCCTAGCTAATCCTTTCTATTCCGACAAAACCACTACTTTTCCCTAGAGAGACAGCCCAACATTTACCACCTTAGTCCCCATGCCCAGGGAATAGGGGCGCTGACTCATCATTAGCTTCTTCAAGCTGATTATGGGCGTTGAGATATTAGAAGAGGAGTGGGGGGGAGAGCAAATTGACAATCCTCTGATGCTGTGTCTTCGCTGCCTCCAGAAGGAATTCACGGACCTCAGAGGTTTGAGCAGGTCTGCCCAGCTTGCTTGTTGAGTAGATACACCAAGGCTGATCATTCTGCAATATACAATTCTCAAAACAAATTTTAGTATCAAGATAGTTTTTTTTTTTTTAGAAGAGGGCTGACATTTTATTAAGAATGTTGGTTCTAACCGCTTTTCTATTTTTCCCCTCTTTTATTGGATATAATATTTACATTTCAAATTTTATCCCCTTACCATATTTCCCCCACCACCCAGGAACCCCTTATCCCATCCCCCCTCCTCCTGCCTCTATGAAGGTGTTTACCCACCTACCCCCAGCCTCCCTCCCCACCCTCAGATCCCCCCCCTCAGTGCTCAGCCTTCAGGGTACTAATTATCTTGTCTCCCACCTATGCCCAACAGGGCCATCCTCCCCTACATATACAGCTGGAGTCATGTGTCTCTCCCTATGTGCTCCTAGGCTGGTGGTTTAGACCCTGGGGAGCTCTGGCCAGTTGGTATTGTTGCTTTCCTCACGGGGCCACCAGCCCTTACGGTTCAGGGTTCCTTCAATTTACTCTCTAACTCCTCCATTGGGAACTTTGATCAGATTAATGGATAGCTGTGGGTATCTGTCTCTGGGTATGTCCGACTCTGAGAGACCTCTAAGGAGACAGCCTTATCCAGCTGCTGTCAGCTTTCCCATCCTGACATCCCTATCAGCGTCTATTTTTGGTGACTGCCTATGGAATGAATACCCAGACGAAATGGTCTCCCTACAACTCCCCCTTCAGATTCTGACCCACACTTTGTCTCCATATTTGCTCCCTTGGTTATTTAGTTATTCCTCCTAAGAAAGACCTAGGCATCCTCACTTGTTCTTTCTTCTTCATGAGCTTCATGTCGTCTGGTAGTTGAATCTTTGTTGTTTCAAATTTTTTGGGCTAATCTCCGCTTATCAGTGAGTAAATACCATGTGTGTTCTTTTGTGATTGGGTTACCTCACTCAGGATGATATTTTCTAGTTCCATCCATTTACCTAAGAATTTCTCGAATTCATTATTTTTAATAGCTGAGTAATATTCCATTGTGTAAATGTACCACATTTTTTGTATCCATTCCTCTGTTGAAGGGCATCTGGGTTCTTTCCAGCTTCTGGCTATTATAAATAGGGCTGCTATGAACATAGTGGAGCATATGTCTTTGTTATTTGTTGGGGCATTTTCTGGGTATATACCCAGAAGTGGTATAGCTGGGTCCTCAGGTAGTGTTATGTCCAATTTTCTGAGGAACCGCCAGACTGACTTCCAAAGTGGTTGTACCAGCTTGCAACCCCACCAACAATGCAGGAGTGTTCCTCTTTCTTCACATCCTCGCCAGCATCTACTATCACCTGAGTTTTTGATCTTAGCCATTCTGACTGGTGTGAGGTGGTATCTCAGTGTTGTTTTGATTTGCATTTCCCTGATGACTAAGGATGTTGAGCATTTCTTGAGGTGCTTCTCTGCCATTCGAGTTTCCTCAGTTGAGAATTCTTTGTTTAGCTCTGTACCCCATTTTTTAATGGGGTTATTTTGTTGTTTGGCGTCTAATTTCTTGAGTTCTTTGTAAATATTCGATATTAGCCCCCTATCAGATGTAGGATTGGTAATGATATTTTCCCAATCTGTTGGTTGCCGTTTTGTCTTGTTGACAGTGTCCTTTGCCTTACAGAAGCTTTGCAATTTGATGAGGTCCCATTTGTCGATTCTTGATCTTAGAGCATAAGCCATTGGTGTTCTGTTCAGGAACTTTTCCCCTGTGCCTAGGTATTCGAGGGTCTTCCCCAACTTCTCTTCTAATATTTTCAGTGTACCTGGCTTTATGTGAAGGTCCTTTATCCACTTGGAGTTGAGCTTTGTGCAAGGGGATAAGAATGGATTAATTTGCATTCATCTACATGTTGACCTCCAGTTGAGCCAGCACCACTTGTTGAAAATGCTGTCCTTTTTCCACTGGATGAATTTAGCTCCCTTGTCAAATATCAAGTGACCATAGGTATGCGGGTTCATTTCTGGGTCTTCAATTCTGTTCCATTGATCGTCCTTTCTGTCTCTGTACCAATACCAAGCAGTTTTTATCACTACTGCTCTGTAGTACAGTTTGAGGTCCGGAATGGTGATTCTCCCAGAGGTTCTTTTATTGTTGAGAATAGTTCTCGCTATCCTAGGTTTTTTGTTATTCCAAATGATTTTGTAAATTGCTCTTTCTATCTCTATGAAGAATTGATTTGGAATTTTGATGGGTATTGCATTGAATCTATAGATTGCTTTTGGCAGGATAGCCATTTTTACTAAATTAATCCTGCCAATTCAGGAGCATGGGAGATCTTTCCATCTTCTGAGATCTTCTTCAATTTCTTTCTTCAGAGACTTGAAGTTCTTGTCATACAGATCTTTCACTTGCTTTGTTAGATTCACTCCAAGATAATTTATTTTATTCGTGGCTATTGTGAAGGGTGTCATTTCCCTGATTTCTTTCTCTGCCTGTTTATCCTTTGAGTAGAGGAAGGCTACTGATTTGTTTGAGTTGATTTTATATCCAGCCACATTGCTAAAGTTGTTTATCAGGTTTAGGAGTTCTCTGGTGGAAGTTTTAGGTTCACTTAAGTATACTATCATATCATCTGCAAATAGTGAAATTTTGACTTCTTCCTTTCCTATCTGTATCCCTTTGACTTCCTTTTGTTGTCTAATTGCTCTAGCTAAGACTTCCAGTACTATATTGAATAGGTAAGGTGAGAGTGGGCAGCCTTGCCTAGTCCCTGATCTTAGTGGGATTGCTTCAAGTTTCTCTCCATTTAGTTTGATGTTGGCTACTGGCTTGCTGTATATTGCTTTTACTATGTTTAGATATGGGCCTTGAATTCCTGATCTTTCCAAGACTTTTAACATGAAAGGATGTTGAATTTTGTCAAATGCTTTCTCAGCATCTAGTGATATGACCATGTGGTTTTTCTCTTTGAGTTTATTTATGTAGTGGATTACATTGATGGATTTCCGAATATTGAACCATCCCTGCATTCCTGGGATAAAGCCTACTTGATCTTGATGGATAATTGTTTTGATGTGTTGTTGGATTCGGTTTGCGAGAATTTTATTGAGTATTTTTGCATCAATATTCATAAGAGAGATTGGTCTGTAGTTCTCTTTCTTTGTTGGGTCTTTCTGTGGTTTAGGTATGAGTGTAATGGTAGCTTCATAGAATGAATTGGGTAGTGTTCCTTCTGTTTCTATTCGATGGAATAACTTGAAGAGGATTGGTATTATGTCTTCCTTGAAGGTCTGAAAGAATTCTGCACTGAAACCATCTGGCCCCAGACATTTTTTGGTGGGAAGATTTTTAATGACTGTGTCTATTTCTTTAGGCGTTATGGGACTGTTTAGGTGGTTTATCTGCTCCTCGTTTAACTTTGGTACCTGGTATCTATCTAGAAAATTTTCCATTTCCTCCAGATTTTCCAATTTTGTTGAGTATAGGCCTTTGTAGTAGGATCTGATAATTTTTTTAATTTCCTCTGTTTCTGTTGTTATGTCTCCCTTTTCAGTTCTGATTTTATTAATTTGAATGCTGTCTCTGCGCCCTTTGATTAGTCTGGCTAAGGGTTTGTCTATCTTGTTGATTTTCTCAAAGAACCAGCTCCTGGTTTTGTTGATATTTTGTATAGTTCTTTTTGTTTCGACTTGGTTGATTTCAGCCCTGAGTTTGATTATTTCCTGCCGTCTACTCCTCTTGGGTATACTAGCTTCTTTTTGTTCTAATGCTTTCAGGTTTGCTGTCAAGTTGTTGATGTATGCTCTTTCCACTTTCTTTTTGTGAGCACTTAGAGCTATGATTTTTCCTCTTAGTACTGCTTTCAATGAGTCCCACATGTTTTGATATGATTGTCCTCATTTTCATTTAAATCTAAAAAGTCTTTAATTTCTTTCTTAATTTCTTCCTTGACCAAGTTATCATTGAGTAGAGCATTGTTCAGTTGCCAAGTGTATGTCGGTTTTCTGTTGTTTTTGTCCATGTCAAAGACAAGTCTTAATCCATGGTGGTCTGATAAGGTACTGGGGATTATTTCAATCTTTTTGTATCTGTTGAGGCCTGTTTTGTGACCAATTATATGGTCTATTTTCGAGAAGGTACCATGAGGTGCTGAGAAGAAGGTATATTCTTTTGTTTTAGGATGAAATGTTCTATAGATGTCAGTTAAGTCCAATTGGTTCATAACTTCTGTTAGTTTCATTGTGTCTCGATTTAGTTTCTGTTTCCATGATCTGTCCATAGCTGAGAGTGGGGTGTTGAAATCTCCCACTATTATTGTGTAGGGTGCAATGTATGTTTTAAGTTTTAGTAAAGTGTCTTTTATGTATGTGGGTGCCCTTACATTTGGGGCATAGATGTTGAGAATTGCAAGTTCCTCTTGGTACATTTTTCCTTTCATGAATATGAAGTGTCCTTCTTTATCTTTTTTGATTACTTCTGGTTGAAAACTGATTTTATTTGATATTAGAATCGCTACTCCAGCTTGTTTCTTGGGACCATTTGCTTGGCAGATTGTTTTCCAACCTTTTACTCTGAGGTAGTGTCTGTCCTTTCCACAGAGGTGCGCTTCCTGAATGCAGCAAAATGTTGGGTCCTGTTTACGTATCCAGTCTGATAGTCTATGTCTTTTTACTGGAGAATTGAGTCCATTGATATTAAGAGATATTAAGGAAAAATGAGTGTTGTTTCCTGTTATTTTTGTTATTGGCATTGGAGATATGTTTCTGTAGCTACCTTCTTTTACGGTTTTTGGAAGATTACTTTCCTGCTTTTTCTAGGTTGTAGTTTCCCTCCTTGTGATGGAGTTTTCCACCAATTATCCTTTGAAGTACTGGGTTTGTGTTGAGATACTGTGTAAATTTGGATTTGTCATGGAATATTTTGGTTTCTCCATCAATAATGATTGACAGTTTTGCTGGGTATAGTAGTCTGGGCTGGCATTTATGTTCTTTTAGGGTCTGTATGATATCAGTCCAGGATCTTCTGGCTTTTATGGTCTCTGGTGAGAAGTCTGATGTAATTCTTATAGGTCTGCCTTTATATGTTACTTTGCCTTTTTCCCTTACTGCTTTTAGTATTTTTTCTTTGTTTTGTACATTCGATGTTTTGACTATTATGTGGCGGGAAGTATTTCTTTTCTGGTCTAAACTATTTGGAGTTCTGTAGGCTTCTTGTATATTTATGGACATCTCTTTCTTTAGGTTAGGGAAGTTTTCCTCTATAATTTTGTTGAGGATATTTACTGGTCCTTTAAGTTGGGAGTCTTCCCCCTCATCTATTCCTATTATCCTTAGGTTTGGCCTTCTCATTGTGTCTTGGATTTCTTGTATATTTTGGGTTAGTAGCTTTTTGTATTTTGCATTTTTTTGACAGTTGTGTCAATGTTTTCCATGGTATCTTCTGCACATGAGATTCTCTCTTCCATCTCTTGTATTCTGTTGGTAATACTTGTGTCTATGACTCCTGATCGTTTTTTTAAGTTTTCTATCTCCAGGGTGTTCTCCCTTTGTGATTTCTTTATTGTTTCTACTTCCATTTTTAGATCCTGCATGGTTTTGTTTAATTCCTTCTCCTGTTTGGTTGCATTTTCTTGCAATTCCTTAAGGGATTTTTGTGTTTCCTCTCTAAGGGTTTCTATCTGTTCTTTGAGAGTGTTGTTTATGTCTTTCTTAAAGTCCTCTATCATCATCATGAGAAGTGATTTTAATTCTGAATCCTGCTTTTCTGGTGTGATGGGGTGTTCAGGGCTTGCTATGATGGGGGAACTGGGTTCTGATGTTGCCATGTAACTTTGATTTCTGTTGCTTACGTTCTTGCGCCTGCCTTTTGCCATCTGGTTAATTCTAGTGCTACCTGTACTTCTGTCTCTGATTGAAGCCTGTCTTTCCAGTTGTCTCGCTTGTGTTTGGTCTTCTAGGAGTCCAGATGTCTTTGTGATTTTTTCCAGCTGCCCTGATTACAGTGGTATCTCTAGGATGCCTCAGGATATGGTGCCTCCTATGTAGCAGTCCAGCTAGATGTCTGCTGTTCTGGGTGCAGTGTCTCCTCTTGGATATCTCAGGGTATGTTGTCTGACACTCTGAGTTCAGTTGTTCCTCTGTGGCTCTGGGTTGAGCGGACCTTCCAGTATGTCTCAGGCGGTGATCGGGGTCCACACAACTGCAGACCTGGTAGAGGTCTGGTCCGGGACTCAGACCCGGGAGATGGGCAGAAAAGGGGTGCTAGCCTGCAGGGGCGTGGGGGAAGGGGGGCGGGGAGGGGTATCTGCTGGGTTCTGAGCACTCAGGGCACCCAGCTATGAGCTCAGGGTAGTATGTGGGTTTTCCTACCTAAAGCTGGTTGTGGAATCTGTGGATCCCCCCGAATATGTCTGGCGGAATCCGGGGTGCACTCACCCGCAGGCCTCAGACCGGAGGAGGGGCGAGCAGCAGAAGGAACGTGTTAGCACTGGCTATGGGTTCTATGGATCCTCCAGAATGTGTCTGGCAGAATCCAGGGTGCACTCACCCGCAGGCCTCAGACCGGAGGAGGGGCGAGCGGCGGAAGGGGCGTGCTAGCGCTGGCTATGGGTTCTGTGGATCCCCCAGAATGTGTCTAGTGTATCACTTTTTAATCCTAAATGTTTTCGCTTTGTAGGCCAGTCACATTTTTCTGAGACTTTTATTTGATAGAATTTATGTTGGAGGGTTGTGGGGGAGGAGCTCTGAAGAGACTGTGAGGAAATGATTGGGGGTTGGAGAAGGAATCACTGAATGATGTTTGTTCTAGTTGCAAACTCTTGTGAGTAAAGACAGTTGTGTTTCTTCCTTCGTGATCTGTCTGTCTGTTGTGTGTTACTGACCTGATAACATTTAACCCAACTGGAGCTGGTGGTTATTCTTGTCTTGTTGCCAGTCTTGGTGAGAGAACACTCAGTTTTTCCTCATTAGTTTTACTGATCTGTAGGACTTTAAAGTTATTCTTTCTAAGACAATGGGAGCACTTGTTGTTTTCATGTCTTGCGAGTTTTCACCACAAATGGTTGCTAAGTGTTCTCAAACCCTTCACCTGGTTATCAACTGATAGTCACATTTTCCCTGGTTTATCAAAATTGGGACTTTTGATCTCATTGGTCAGTTCTTTGATACTCAACCAACCAGGTATTACATTAGTCTTGTTTTTAGTGAATTTTCCTTTTAGCACTTTAGTCTCATGATAGCTCTGTATTTTAAAGAAGTTTATTTGGGTTTTTCTTTCTGGCAGGCTAGGTCACATCCTCCTGAGAACAGAGCTGGATTGTTTGTGAGGTGAGGGTGAGTTAGGGGGTTGAAGGGGGAAAGAGATGGCTAGGTAGCCCCCTAGAGGGGGAGGGAGAGAGAGATGGAGGGGAGGGGAGGGGAGGGAAGGGAAGGGGAGAAGGGGAGAGAGAGGAAGAGAGAGGGAGAAAGGGAGAGAGAGAAAGAGAGGTAGAGAGAGGGGGAGCAAGAGAGTGAGGGAGGGAGGGAGAGAGAAAGAGAGAGAGAGAGAGAGAGAGAGAGAGAGAGAGAGAGAGAGAGAGATTGAGATTTTAGGGCTGGCTTCCTTGAGTGACCCATAAAGGTCTAGTTTGTGATTAATATAAAATGAATGTTTACGAAGGGACAAGTAAGGTGGGAACATTTCCTGAAACAAGGAAGGTGGCCAGCACAACATGTAATTCAGAATTGATACATCTTTGGGAAGAATGTGCACAGTAGTGACACAGTGAGAGACCATGTGACATCACAAATGACAGAGGAGGCATCCTGAAGACAAATGTGTATACATACATGGAGTGAGAAGGGAGATGTGTACACATATGTATACATATATACAGTGAAAAGAGAGATGTATATACACACATATACATACATTGAGTGAGAAGGGAGAAATAAACATACATGTATACATACATGGAGTGAGAAGGGACATGCATACACACATGCATACATGGAGTGAGAAGGGAGATGTATGCACACATGTATACATCATGGAGTGAGAAGGGAAATGTGTACACACATGGAGTGAGAAGGGAGATATATGCATACATAAAGTGAGAAGGGAGATATATACATACATGGAGTGAGAAGGGAGATGTGTACACACATGGAGTGAGAAGGGACATGGATACACACATGTATACATGGAATGAAAAACAAGATATATATACACACATGGAGCGAGAATGAAGATGTATGCACACACATATACATACATGGAGTGAGAAGGGAGATGTATACACACATGGAGTAAGAAGGGACATATATACACACATGTATACATACATGGAGTGAGATGTATGTACACATGTATACATACATGGAGTGGGAAGGGAGATGTATGTACACATGTATACATACATGGAGTCAGAAGGGAAATGTGTGCATACATGGAGATGTATGCATATATAGTGTGAGAAGGGAGATGTATGCATACATGGAGTGAGAAGGAAAATATATACACATGTGGAGTGAGAAGAAAGTTGTATACACACATGGAGTGGGAAGGGAGATGTATGTACACATGTATACATACATGGAGTGAGGAAGAAGATGTATGTACACATGGAGTGAGAAGGGAGAGGGGAAGCCA
This sequence comes from Arvicanthis niloticus, assembly GCF_011762505.2. Taxonomy (NCBI): domain Eukaryota; kingdom Metazoa; phylum Chordata; class Mammalia; order Rodentia; family Muridae; genus Arvicanthis; species Arvicanthis niloticus. The sequence continues at coordinate 57,867,901 of NC_047667.1, read as the reverse complement.
ACAGAGAGGGTACCAAGGAAATGAGAGAAAAGCTTTGACAACTATATTTTTTTAAAAATATGAATATATATTTATATATAAATATTTATATATTTATATAAAGTAATACATATTCATTTGTATACATACACATCCCTGTATACACACATATATATTATTTTATATAGGCATATTCTTTCTTTAAGTAAGAAATAATACTTATATTCTTTTCAGCCTATATTGGCTTATTAGCACAAATAAAGCATGTCTTAGGTTACAGATCAATCTCATAAATCTTTGAAAACCTTGTATTTCATCAAATTCAGAAGCAAACAGAAAAAGATGGCCAACTTTGTTCTCCCCAAAGCACCAACATCATTCACTAAATTAAAAAAAATCATAAGCGAAAAGGAAATTAAACATGGAAATTTCAAAACGTTTGGAACTAAAAGAAAATAAATGGAGTTTCTAATAAAGATGGGAATAAAGCCAAAAGAATTCTTTGGGGGGAAATTTTATACTATGAAAGACATTTATAAGATGGAAAAATAGCAAATGAACTTAAATTTTAGAAAGAAAGAAAAATAAACAATAAAAATGATCATAAATGATCAGGAAGGAAACTGAGCAAAGCTGGGAGCAGGAGAGGTGGTCCTCCCCAGGGAGGAGCAGACAAAATGACCACACAAGTAACCCCACAGGCTATATCTAGGAATATGTATGTTTAGGGGAAGTTTGAAGGGAGGAAAGGGGAAATGAAATTAAATTGCAACCTCAAAAAGAAAAGGAAGGAAGGAAGGAAGGAAGGAAGGAAGGAAGGAAGGAAAGGAAGGAAGGAAAGAAGGAAGAAAAGGAAAGAAGGAAGAAAAGGAAGGAAGAAAGGAAGGAAGGAAGGAAGGAAGGAGAGAAGAAAAGAAGGAAGGAAGGAAGGAAGGAAGGAAGGAAGGAAGGGAGGGAAGGAAGGAAGGAAGGAAGAAAAGGAAGGAAGAAAAGGAAGGAAGGAGGGAAGGAAGGAAGGAGAGAAGAAAAGAAGGAAGGAAGGAAGAAAAGGAAGGAAGAAAAGGAAGGAAGGAAGGAAGGAAGGAAGGAAGGAAGGAAGGAAGGAAGAAAAGTAGAAAAGGAAAATAGGAAAGGAAGCCACAAAAATAAGGTGAGGTGCTCAGGTCAGATAGACTCAGCCAGTCATCACAGCATTTGCTGAGATACCACAGTTCAGTTTCCTCTACTACACAATCCTGCTACCTTCCCTTGCTCCACAGACATTGTCCCCCATGAGCTGTCTGAGTTAGCTCTGTAGACATTGTCCCCATGAACTGTCTGCCTGCAAATCTCTGTCTCAGTCTGCTCCTCGGAAATGTGTTGTTAAACCTATACTGCAGATGTCATAGCTGTTTCAGATCATCTCACAGAAGCAACATATCAGGATGACAACATGGATGACAATGTGATCCAGGGCCTGAAAAGGCACAGAGGGAGAGGTGGAAGGAAGGACAGGGTTATGGGATAATAGGAACCAAGCAACTTTCTATACAGGGTAAGCCCTACTGAGTGAAGTAGGTCAAAGTAATAGAGAGGACTCCTGATCGTACATGTCTGAGCTGAGGGTGAGGCTGATTACTCTGATCTGATCATATACATGTACTGAAATGTCACACTATACCCAATAAATATATATGAATATACATATAATATAATTAATACATAATTGATATGTGTCCTTTATATATAATATGTAAAATAATTACACACAAAATTACATATGCACATATATTCTTTTAAAAAAGATGAACCCTAAACTTACTGGACAAAATAAAGCTGGTAGTTTTTCTTTAACAGCTCCAAAACACAGAGATGATATGATAGACCAAAGTCTCCAGTGTGGCACCAGTGTGTCTTGCAGGCAGCTCACTGTTGTGGGTCACAGGGCTTACCCCTGGGTGGTGTAGATGACTGCCTTTCTCTCTCATAGCAGGCAGAGTACCTTACAGCATCATGAGTGCTGGTCAGCAGGGATGAAGCTTCTAGCTAGGCACCAGCCAGACTTTTCCAAGTTTGATGACATAAATGTTATCTTCAGGAGCAGAGCTTTACCTTCTGGTTGTGGAGAGCAAACAATAGCCTTGGCCTCTGAGGTTTCAGGGAATACAGGGGACCCTTTGGGCCAATGATTCAACAAGATATAATCTACTCCTGGTACTGGAGGCTACTTCATGGCATATAATATCAAGTTGGGGCATTGTTTCCTCCCTTTTATGGTGAACCTATTTAAATTCCTTTCAGATATGTACGTATTTTAGGAAACTTCTCTAGAAGCAGTTTTCCATATAGTTTTCAAAAGGCCTTAATTACAAAAGTACAAAAACTTAAAAATATTATAAATAAAGTATAAAAACTAACAATAACATCTAATCTTTAATGGAAACCATAAGAAGTGTTTGTTAAAAGACACCTGGGCTGGTCCATAGGGCAATATCATACATTTCCCAAACTTTGTTGTGATTGGGACTGATGATTCTAGAATATTTCTTAAGGCATAGAATAGAGAAAAACATTGATGTGACCTAAAATATTTTATTTCAACTTTCAGCATGTTAATGTACATTTATTCACTGAATTTTGCCTAAGGGCTTGACTCTTAGGCTTACGTCTCTCTTTGGTTGTTTTATGTCAATTATAGTCAGACTCATTGAGTTGTCTGCTTTCTTGTCCAGTTTTATTTTATTTGAAGTAAAACTAGTAGTTTAAAGAATTGATGGAGCAATCCAAAGGAGAGCTCTTAGAATTTCATAATGTGTGCCATGTTGACTAATTTCTCTCGGGTGCTGATTTTGAGCAAGCTCCTTCCTGTGCCTTCCTAGTGCAATCCCATTTAGCTTTGGCTGAAACAATGACCTACTTTTCATGTTGTGAGTTTGTGTAATATTCAATTAAATTACATTCTTCCATTAGCAATGGCAGATGTGTCTTGAAACTCTACGTGAGTGTTCAATTTGATCGATGGGAAGGGAGATATGTGGGTGTTTTATTATTAATTTACTTAAGTGGATTACCATACAATGTCTATCAGTGACTGTGTTACAAGTAATTCGGTTTAGGGGAAGTTTGGACCAATGCTGTAAAGATATTATTTCTTTTAAAGTAACCTAGTAAATTAATATGATCAAGAGAGCTGTCATGCGATATCATAAACTGTGTCTCAAACGTTAGGCATCTTCTTCAATGGCTCTCCACATTAGCAATGAAGACAAAAATCTCTCACTGAATCTGGAGCTCAAAGACTAGGCTGGGCTGCTGACCAGTGAGTGATGGCCAGGCATTAGCCTGCCTGTGCTTCCCCAGTGCTGGGTTCCAGGCATCTATTCCTGTACCCCACTTTTTAAATGTGGGTTGTCACGACTCTACGTCTGCTTTTTTGTGCTTCTGCAACAGACATCATACTAACAGAGCCACTACTCCACCCCTAGGCTGGCCTTTCGGGGCTGTAAGGTGTGCCCAGCTCAGCATTCAGTGAGGGAGTGTGTTTCAGCTCTCTGACTCTATTCACTTGGTGTTCAGGAGAGCAGCTCCCTGGCCTCCATCCTTTCTGTAATTTCTGTGTATGATTTGTGTATAGCACTGCCTTCTCTATCATCCTTCGTGTAGATCAACACTTCCTTGAGTGCATCTCACTGTGGAAGTTTCACGGTGATTTACAATGTACACCTATTTCCCCACTTCTTAAAAACAGGAGTTTGGCTTCAACCCAGCATTTCCCAAAGAAACTGTGGATCCATATTACCTAGAATGCTTATTAAAATGCAGGTCGTGGGGGCTTCATAAAGTTCTGTCCATAAAGTGTTTGCTTGAAGCCTTGAGTTCGGTCCCCAGAACCAACTTAAAAACCCAAATGTGGTGGTGTATGCTTGCAATCTCAGTGCTGGGGTGGTAGACATCGAAGGATCCCTGGGGCTGACTCAGCTAGCCTACTGCATAAACTGAGTTCTAGGCCACTGAGAGATCTTGTCTCAAAAAATAATGTGAAAAGTGGTCTTCAGTTCTACGTGCGTGCATATACACATGTGTGCACATCTGTACACACACACACACACACACACACACACACACACACACACACACTCCATTTCAGTGGGGCTGCTCTAGGAGCCAAGAGTCTGCATTTCTAGCAAGCTCCCAGGCTTGTGATGCCTCTGACTTATGTCCCCAGGCTTCTTTGCGTACTTAAGATCCAGAACGGAGTGGCTGACTTTGCTCATGCAGAAGGGTATCATTACCCATTATTTTCCAGGACTTCTCAATTCTGGCTTCCCAGTAGAACCACCTGGGGAAGTTTTAGAGCATTCTACAGCCCAGATCTCACCCTAGGGGTTTCTAATTTAATTAGTTTGGAAGGGAGCCTAGGCATTAGACGGTTTTCAAGCTTGAGTATGTCCCTTGGATTGTATGTAAGCTGTAACTCTTTGAAGATTTGAGGTTTCCCTTACTGTTCCCAGGTCTATCTCATGACCCCACAGACTGCAACCTTTTAATAGAAGTTGGTTGACTAAATTAACTTCTTGCTCTTGGCTTACGTTCAGTGGTCCTAGGGTACTTCAATATCTTCAGGGGAGGCAGTTCTTTTTTTTTTTTTCTTTTCTTTCTTTCTTTCTTTCTTTCTTTTTTTTTTTTTTTTTAAGAAGGGAAGGTGGCTCTGGAAATGACACATTTATGAGGTGAGAAAGCCAAGGGTGAGTGTGTTGGGGGCCCTGAATTAGGAAGTAAGCCAACCCTGGTGACATCTTATGGCTCAGAGTGGGTGGCAGAAAGGCCAAGCTGAGGATGTAAGCTCTCTTAAAGTTGCTGCAGGAAAAAAGAATCTTTGGCCCAATATATTTTAAGGAGACCCCTTTAATAGTTCTTCCGGGCAAGGGCAGATTTAAATTAAGCAGTTTATTGTTCCGGGTGCTGATGTATTTTCAAATGAATATGTAAGTAGGGAATGGTGCTGATTTCAGGCCAGGCATCCTAGCGAAGGATGGTGTTGGGAAGCTTCCCTTGACTTCAGCCGAGTTTTGTTTTATATAATGAGCTCTCAAGTGCTGGAAAGTCAACACAATCCTGAGAAGGAATTAATAGCGAACAAAGAAAGAAACAGCCAGAGAAGCCTTGTGGTGCCAGCGGGGAATACTGAGCAGCTGAAGAATCAGGTTATAACAAGGGCCTTGAGTCAAATGGCTTCTAGATTCACTGAAGCAGATCTGGCTGTGTCCCAGGACTGGAGGCGGAAGCATGCTAGACTGTGAACAACTCAAGATAACCCACTAACTAATTTTTGAGCAGTTCTATGAGCTAGCTTTTAAACACAGCCATCTCTAAGAATTCAATCATAAAACTTTACAGTCAGATTATTTGAGAGCAAACTAATGAATACTTGACCCCCATTGTTTCTTAACCATTTTACCATGTTTTGCTGTTACATAAATGGCAGAGAGTCGTTATGCCTGTAACCAACACATGGTGAAAATATTTAGAGTCATCGGTGGTCTTTCTTCATGGTGAAAATATTTATAGTCATCACCATCTTTCTCCTTTACTCTGCTTTCTATGGTGTCATAGTGAAAACTCGGCAGGCTAGACCACGTAGTCCCGTGTTTCTTCTTCAGTACAGAACGAAACTGGTCACGATAGCACACACCTGTAATCCCAGTCCTTGGGAGGCAGAGGCAGGAGAATCAGAAGTTCATGGTCACCCTTGGCTACATAGTGACTCTTAGAGAACAGCCTGGAGTATGAGTGTTACACCTTGGTTTGTTGATTTTGTAGTTTTTAAAAGTAAGCAAGGGGCTGAAGAGATGGCTTAGTGGTTAGTCAGCCTTGCTGTTCTCTTAGAGGACCAGAGTTCAGTTCCCACCACCAACATTGGGTAGTTCACAACCTACTATATCTTCAGCTCTGGAGGATTTGACACCATTTTTAGCCTCTGAATGACCCTCCAATGTAAGTGCTTGTGCCCACACACAAACAAATAACAAAACAATTTTTTTTAAATCATGGGGAAATGTCATTAATCTGTATTAAATCAGCACGGGTGAGCTCATGTTAAATGTGTGTGAGGGCTAGGGTATATACTGAAGTGGTCCTTTCCTGCAGATGAAAGGCTCTGCATTTAATCCCATGCAGGGAAAGAGGAGGGGAAGAAGTAGTTGTTACATAATGTTGGGCAAAACAAAGAAACAAAAAAATCAAGACTTGAAAGTTCTTTGAGGATATAGGATTAGTCTATTTGTACTGTTCTGGGTTGTGCCTGGGCCACGAAAGACTCATGGAGCCTTATTTAAAACCTCTGGGTCGGACAAATTCTGAACTTCAGAATTTGGGGATGTAGGAGTGGTCACATGGTATGGGCATGGCATGTTACAATCCACAGTGGAGTCAGAAACAGCAAACTGTGACCAAGTGTGTGCATTTTATTTTAGATGTGGAATCACAGTGTTCTCTCCCTAGATGTACGAAGAAAATCCATGTGTGTTGTGTCAATTCCAGTCAGGATTTACTACCAGATGAATGGAGGTCAAGTGAAATGTTCTCAACTGGGTGAGGAAGAAAGGAATGTGAGCTGTGAACAGCAGGCCAGGAGCTGTGGGCTCTGTACAGACTGGTGCATCTATCACCAATACTAGCGCCATGGTGGGCAGCCTGCATTGGGTCACATGACTTGCGTTTTCACAGGCCCTTAGTCCAGTTCCTCCCATGTCTGCCCATCTTCCTATTGGGAGGTTTTGTTGGTTATTTTTAAAGATTTGTTTTGTGTGTGTGTGTGTGTGTGTGTGTGTGTGTGTGCGCGTGCGTGCGTGTGTGTGTGTGTGTGTGTGTGTGTGTGTGTGTGTATGCCTGTGAAGCACAGAGCTGAGCATCAAATTCCCTGGACCTGGAGTTACATGCTTCTGTAAGCCTCTGGATCTGGGTGCTAGCATCCAAACTACATCATCTGACAGAACAGCAAGCTGTCTCAATCACTACGTTACCCCTTCAGCTCTCAACAGGAGATTTCTGGAGAGAACACATGGATACACTTTCCCCTTGACAGCATTCAGTAGTACTCTGTCACATACCCTCCCCCACCCTTCACCCCACCTCCCTATGAGTCAGGGAAGCAGGCTTGTGGTTTTAGGAGAGGCCAAAGGAACCATACTCTGGGGATAAGCTGGTCTAGCCTGTAGAGAAGAGTGCAGTGGCCCACAGCAAGAACTCACCAAGTTGCTAGAAAACTAGCTATGCGGGACACACCCCCAGAGGCTTTGTGAAATTCTAATTATGAGTGAGTCCTCATAATGACCAAGTATATTTAGAAGCTTGCTCAGATGATAAACCAAGACTCAGCCAGGAATTTCAAGGAATGGGGGATTTAAAAAATCAGCTCTGATGGCTCGTGCTTGTAATCCTGGTACTTGGGAAGCTGAGGTGGAAAGCTGCCATGAGCTCAAAGCTAAGCCTGGGCTACATAGTGATTTCCAGATCAGCTTGGGTTCATATAAAAAAAAAATCAAAAAAAGCTCCCAAACACCTTAAATAATCCAATGAAACCCAAGTATCTTGTCCAAGAAGCCAGGGAGATAGCTTTGGTGGGCCCCTTCACCCTCCCCTTGTCACTGCTAGATTCCCATCCCTTGCCATGTGTTCAGAGAGACCATGAGGAGTGTCCTGAAGATGCCACACAGCTTTCCAGCAGTGAAATATTCTCAGATATTTCGGCTTGGAATTCCCTCTGCAGAGGATATGTGTGTAGAAGAAGCCACATACTCAGCGACACCTTCACTGTCTCTTGTTTTATTCCTTCAGATGTATGATAGAAATTCCATCCCATAAAAAAACGTATGTTACCATCAAAGAGTAGGCTTTTCAGGGACATTTGCAAAAATAGATGCACTGAGTGGCTACTTTATACACACTTGCTCTCGGGATCCCACGGACCTCGGAGGGCCCCTCAGTTTGAGAAGCATGGGTTTTCTGTGTTCTCTTAGTATCTCATCCTTTGTCCTTCAAGGTGGACCTCAGGTACTGTATTGACTTCTGGTACCATCTGCTTCATTTATATCTCTGAACTAGGTCAAACAGGTACTGATCGTGACTGTTGTAGAAAAGGTTTTGGAGGAACTTCTTAACAATTATCTTGGAAACGTTCAGTTTGTTTGTTTGGAAGCTGAAGCCCCTAACTGCTAAAGGGCTTCCTGAAGATTATAGAACATCTTTGAACCTGACTAGAATGCACAGGAGCACACAGAGCAGTCTGCACCCATTAACTAACTTTCTTTCCTGCCACGTGAACTGAGCACTTCATGTGAAGTTGTGCAATCTCTACAAACTGAGGCAAGTACATCTCCAACTTCTTTGAGCTGTGAGGTTCCTTTAAATATTGTGCATTCATTTTAAAATACTCTCACTAGTTGATTGGCGTTGCGACTGGATCAAGCAACCTGCCCCCACATAGGAGAACGTGCTGGGATTGGGGCTGTAGCTCACTGGTAGCTTGCCTAGCATGAAGGACGCTCTGTGTTTAATCCCCAGGACTGTACAAAATGGGCATGTGGTACATGCTTAAGATTCTGTTAGTTGGGGAGTGGAGAAAAGAGGATCAGAAGTTCCAGTCCATCCTCTGCTATGGAGGGAGGTGTGGTCAGGCTTGGAAATATGAGACCATGTTAGGAAGGAAGGAAGGAAGGAAGGAAGGAAGGAAGGAAGGAAGGAAGGAAGGAAGGAAGGAAAAAAGAAAGAGGGGGAGGGAGGGGGAGAGGGAAGAAGGGAGGGAGGGAGGGAGAAATGGTTCAGTGGTTAAGAGTTCTGGTTCAGTTCCCATGGAGGAGCTGGAGTCTGTAACTCTAGATGCCTCTTCTGACCTTTGTGGGCTCTGTAAGCATGTGATGAATACACATACACTCAGGCACACACACACATACACACACACACACACACACACACACACACACACACTCACACACACTATTTTTAATATGAAAGGAAGGGAGAAAGGAAGGAAGAAAGAAAGAAAGGACAAAGGAAGAACAGAGGAAAAGAAAACCAGAGCTCATAGGAACTGAATGGTCAATAATTATAGGAAACACTATTCTACAGTATTTTAAAATCTCAATTTCAAAGCTGCCTTCCTACAGGTTTTGACTGGTTAAAAACAGTACCCATGTAGGTTAGATTATAGGAAAACTGTTATTTTTCCTCTTACTTTAAACCTATATGACAAAAGAATTTAACAGAAGATGGGTAAATCTTGGATTCAACTTTTCAATAGCAGCCTGTTTGGGATGAATAGATGCAGGAGAACTGGACCCTTTTTTATATCTTTCATGATATCTTTTAAAGCTGAAAAAAAAGGCCTAGAAAATTAAAAGAAAATTATTATTATTATTATTATTATTATTATTATTATTATTAATATTATTATTAGATTTAAGATGTTTAAAAGGAGTTTAGGAGCCTGTGGAAGACCCTGTGGCTTTTTGACTCTCAGTAATGTTTTCGGCAGGCACGGAAATCACTATACCTTTGCAGCTTTCCTTAATGACTAAGGAGGCCTGCGCAGGAACGGGAAGAACATTAACCTCCGTTCACCCTCGGCCATGGCCTGTGATCATGATGTACCAAGTCTGCCTGTGAGCACCGACAGACGCAATTAACTCTCGGAGAGTTTGTCAGACATCTGGATCTTTGGCACCCACAACCAAAACATCTGGACATTTGTTTGAGTTCTCTCCTTGTTTTCCAAGTTTTGATACAGTGTCACAGTCATCACAACGACCCAGTGCTTCCTATGGACCAACGCCAGGCTAATGGTTTCCCCTGCATCTGCCTGCTTCACCCTCACCAGATCCAAGCAATCCTTTGCCAGTGGTTAATCCTTCCACACAGAACAGTGCCTGGGCTTGGCACCAAACCCATCTGCCCCAGTACAAACTTGGGCTCCTCACAGAATCTCCTGGTTGCTCATACAACCAGAGAGTCAGGGTGATAAGTAGTATGTAGTTGGTGTGACATTACACCATTGAAAGAAAGTGTCCGACATCGAAGTTCATAATGTCATTCAATAATGTCACCATTGTTAGCCATGCTGGTGGAATATCATTCTGTTCATTATTCTAATTGCTGACACGGAAATGTCCAACTTCAGCTGATGATTGTGTATCTCGAAATTGTTGGTGCTCGCAAAATGCTTTGTCAGGTAAAATAATTTTAATGATGAACTGCCCGTGGTGGCATATGTATACAAGTCCACCTCTCAGGACACTGGGGGAGGAGGATCACATGTTCAAGGCCAGCCTGAACTACATAGGAAGATGCTATTAAAATAATGAGAACAAAGAAACCAAAATTTCAGATAAAGCTTGGTACCTGGGTCAACGATGAGAATCTTTGAACTCTGTACTCTTTGCTTGGTCCAGATTTCAGTTTCACTCTGTGACCTTGAACAGTCTGCATGTGGCTTTAAGCCTCAGTGTCTTCACTTTCAAGACATCAGAAATACTCATTAGCCTCGCTGCTCTTTGTCAACAGGCTGGATAAATGATGTTTGGGTACAGCTTGGCAAAGTGTGGGCTCAGAGACTACCTCTTAACTGCTGCCATCCAAATATTTGCCACAACCTAAGTTAGCAGGCGGGGGACCTGGAAGTTAATCTACCCAAGGCTTACTTCTGCCAGGGAGGACCAGAGGAGGTCAGAGAAACCCCTTCAGCTTTCATCATTTCTCCTTGTTTATGTCTTTTCATATTCCAAGAAGGAAGCAGCTTCCCTTTCTCTATTACTACTGCCCCCTGCTGGCTGGGGAGGGAAAGACTGGAGGCCAGAGGTGAAGTACAAGTTGCCTCCTCTGGGCCTCCTTGCACACTTCCCTTTGCCTGGTCCTCAGGTTTCTTTAAATATTAAAGCCAAATAGGCTCCTATAAAAAGACATGAGGGCATGAATACCATCATTGCCTCTTCAGTACTGTAAAGTTTTATGGTTATGTAGGAACTCAATATTAAAATAAAAAGCCAAGAGGAAATTCCTCTGGATAAATAATTAGTTGTGCCCGGAGACAGATCACAGGGCCAATGAGTTTCTTTCTTTCTTTCTTTCTTTCTTTCTTTCTTTCTTTCTTTCTTTCTTTCTTTCTTTCTTTCTTTCTCTCTCTCTCTCTCTCTCTCTCTCTCTCTCTCTCTCTCTCTCCTTTTCAACACAGACAGATGGTTTACGCATCTTCAGCATCCAGGGCTTTGGGGGAAGCATTATATAACCTCAGAGCAGTCACCAAATGAAATAAGAAATTCCTCGTTTGGCAGACAGAGCTCGCATATAGAGTTCATAAACTTTAAGAATACTCCCAAGTCCAAAATCAGAGACAACCTGCCCAAGGCAGCTCCCATTTGCACTTAATTAGGGAGTGTGTTTTGGAGGTCAGTGAAAACCAGTGGAGTATGTTTTCATAATAACTTTCCTCACAATAAAATTATTTGGGAGGCAGCTGTCCAACTTTTTCTGGAATGAGGGCAAGAAAACTGAGGACACAGAGTGAAGTTATTGGATACCTTATCTGGAACTGCCCAGAGCGTTGTCTGCCGTCCAAAGAACACACAGTACCTTCTGGATTAGGGGAGAGTAGCCAAGTGCTTTTATAGTCTCAACAATTTTCTTAACTGTGCAATTTTGCTTTATTGCTAACAAGTAAGTGCAGCAGTTTTGAGGATTTCAAATGCTGGGGGACAAAAGCCTGCCGGGAGATGTAACCGTGTCATTCTTCCTGAAGGGAGGCGGGAAGGGTTTGGGTTGAGGACAACACAAGAGTCTGGTTTGGAAAATGCAGTCGATAGTGAGACTTAAGGACAGTCGCTGTGTGCACCTGAGCTACTCAGAGATGACACGGAGTGTCAAGCACACTGGGCATTGCTGCTTCTGTGTGCACGTGAACTACTCAGAGATACCACAGAGTGTCAAGCACACTGGGTATCTCTGCATCTGAGGACAGAGTTTCAGATGGTGCTGTCCTTGCATTCAGAGCTCTAAAGAATAGAGAGAGATGCTAAGTCACAATCCTTGCGAATCTTAAGAAGTACATCTTCTAATATTTTAGGCAAACAAATCCTAATAATTTAAGTTCTTTGCACCAATTTTAAATTGTTCATTAAAATTTTCATATCTTTTAATCATATTTTCCCCTCCTTAATTCTTCCCAGGTCTTCCCCACTATACCCACCAACTGCATATTCTCTCTCTCTCTTTCTCTCTCTCTCTCTCATTCTCTCTTATCTTCTCTCTCTCAAATGACAAGAACAAAAATGAAAAATGTAAATTAAGACAAACAAAAACCCAATAATATAAAAATGCCAAAATGAAACACACACACACACACACACACACACACACACACACACACACACACGAGGGGGGTAAGATCAGTTACATCATACCATAGTGTATGTTCAGTGATAAGTTGTTATGATGTGAAGTCTTGAAGCTTCTAAATGGAGCCTATGTCAGGCTGCTTGTGTGCCCTAGATGACTGATGGGCACCCATAACTGATGTGGCACGGCCGATGCCTCAGAACAGGCATGCCATTTCTCTTTAGCCTCTTGGTTTTCTGGTGTTGATAACAGAATTGGTCACACTTTGGTTCCGAGGCGTGGCAGATCACTCGGGCCTTGACCTTCACAGGTTACCTGTGTGTAGATCACCCTCAGCTTGGCAGAGCTGCCACTTGGGATACCAGGAGAAGTCACCTGGTTTTATAACTCTGTGAAGTTTGGCTATTTCAGGCTTCCAGCTGCTAAGACATCCCTGGTGCTCCCTGCATCCTGGTGGCAATGTCCTTGTGTATAGTAGTTGTTCCTGGATCTCATGGGAGTTGGCTTCAGGATATCCTCTATTCCCAAATGTGTGGGTGATCAGATTTCTCACATAAAAATGACACAGTATTTACATATAACCTATGCGCATTATTCTGTGTCCTATGTAACATGTCTAGATTGCTTTTAATACCTAAAATTAATACTTCTTTTTGTGTTTTAAATCATGTGTATGTGTGTGCCTGCATGTGAATGTAGCTGTGCTCGGGAGGTCAGAAGAAGGAATCAGACACCCTGGACCTGGAATTGGTTGTAAGCTGTCCAACATGGGCTAAAAACTAAAGTCTAGTCCTCTGCAAGAGTAGTACGTACTTTTAACTATGGAGTCATCTCTTTATCATCTCTGTTTGTGTTCTTTGAGGGAAGAAAATTTTACTCTGTAGCCCAGGCAATGGAATTTCAGGGGTGAGCCAACCACATACACTCGGCTTAAAGCAGTATAAATGCCTTGTAAACAGTTTTCTTGCTGTGTTGTTTGGGGGAACCACGGTAAGGAAAAAGTCCACATGGTCAGCACACATGGGTTCTGCTTGAATATTTTCAGTTCACACTATGGCTGAATCTGAGGATGTAAAACAGGGAAACACATCAGGACTCGCCACCACTCTGCCTCCTCAGCTTGGTTAAACTCAATAAATCACTTCACATGGATGAGCATCAGTGCGACCTGATGTCTCCTTGAAGATTAGGTTAGGCAATGACTATGGTTCTGCCTTGGGCGTGCTCCTTCAAACTCACTTTTAAAAGCCAGTGAAGAAGGACATTCCACAGCATCCCTGTGGGTGAGCCTAGAAACAGGCCTTTTCCCAGGCCAGCTTGAGATGGATCCAGCCCCGGCTGACATATCCACTCCAGAGATCTGGAGGCAGAGTATGTCCAACCATGTTTAAATTGAGCCCTCTCCAAAACTTTGTCATTAGTGTTGAGTGTATGAAACTTTCAAGTTTGAGGGTTACTTGTTACATGACAATTGATTATTGATACACACATTTGTACCTCTGGTAATACTTAAATATCACCGAGTAATGACCTCTCTGCAAAGTCAGTGATTAAATACATTGGACCACTCGCTTAGCCAGGAATTATAAGCTCTGTCTTCATACGTACGATGAAGAATTGCTGGGGCTTACTAGTTTCTACAGTTAATAAATATATCCTGTGCCATGTGTGGGTCATGACAACATCTCATTTTACATGAAAGTTGGCTCCATCTACAAACCATACAATGAAAAGGGGAGGCGTCTGTACTAATTGGAATATATATATATATATATATATATATATATATATATATATATACTAATTGGAATATATATATATTGGTTTTTGAGGCAGGGTTTCTCTGTGTAGCCCTGGCTGTCCTGGAACTCTCTCTGTAGACCAGGCTGGCCTCAAACTAAGAAATCTGCCTGCCTCTGCCTCCCAAGTGCTGGGATTCAAGGTGTGCGCCACCACTTCCTGGCAGGAATATTTTTTTTTAATTATTGATTTCTGGTGGTTTTTCTATATCTACCTTTTAGGACAGTTATACAATTTAATTTTTTTTATAAAGCCAAGCTGAACTGCCCTTCTCTATCATGTTCATGATGTAGGGACTCTGGGAGGAGGAGAGTACAATGGTGTGTGTCTATTCTTCTGTCCAAAGGTCGTGAAGGTCAAAGCACAAACGTCTCAGCCTTAAATAGTTCATTGTGAAGCAGAATAACTCAGCAAGTTTTTATTTCTGAAACAGGATTTTTTTTCTCTCTTTAGAAGATCTAACAACAATGTCTCAAGGTCAGAAAGGTTCAGATGAGCAGAGCCAAGAGCCCAGGATGACCATTGTTACAGCCACATTCAAACAGTGCTCTTTGTCCCCTTGGCTTCCTCTGAGGTACACAATTCTCCCCGCCCTGCCCGGTAGCACTCCTAAGGCTGTTTGGGGTCTTCTGGAACCTTCTATATTAAGACAAAGGGATGTTCAGTGTTACTTGTTCTGTCCTGAAAACTTTGAACATAGCAGCTTCCCAGGAAACCTTTATCTCCTTGCAGACATTTGCCCAGCTAACACCACCTTTTCTCCTGAAACTTCTTTCTCCTGAAACTCTCTCTTCACACTCTCACCTCCCACAATTTGCCCAGAAACAGATGGGGTACAGATGGAGAGGCAGGATCCTACCTGCTCTGAAAAGTGAATCAGCTTCTTTGAACAAGCAAGTTCTGGTGGGAAATGTAGTTATCTTGGAAATGTGCTTAGTGAGAGAGTTCACCTTTTGAATTCCAGGCATGTCTGAATACCACCAGACAAGTGTCCTTGCCACACAGTTATGTTAGCATATTGTGTCCCACCTAACAAACTTTGGAAGAGAGAAGTGAATCTGGACAGTGGGATTTCTGATACACCCACACAACGAGAAGACATCTCTACAGGAGAGAAAATGAAAGCTGTCTTTTTTATCCCACTGCCCCACCCCACCCCACCCCACCCCACCCCACCCCTATATCATGCTGGCCCTGTCCTTTTCTACACTGGCTACTTCACAAATCTGTGTGGCAGGCTGTCATTATGAATAGTTCATTTGAGCTTCCCCTAGCCTGCAGAGCATTGATATTTCTTTCTTGAGTTTTCTGAAGTTGAGGAGAACCTGGCTCACTAGCAGAAGGCTTTGCTTCTTCTTCTTCTTCTTCTTCTTCTTCTTCTTCTTCTTCTTCTTCTTCTTCTTCTTCTTCTTCTTCTTCTTCTTCTTCTTCTTCTTCCTCTTCCTCTTCCTCTTCCTCTTCCTCTTCCTCTTCCTCTTCCTCTTCTTCTTCTTCCTCTTCCTCTTCTTCTTTTTGGTATCTTTTCTTGTCCTAGAGTCTCTTCTCAGTAGTAGAGTCTTGTAGTTGAATTTTATTACACATTAAAGCTGTTTTAAGGTGTTTACAGACAGATGTTCCTTCCAGACTGTGCAAAATGTAAAGTCATACATTCCAGATGCAGGAAGAGAGAGTTTGTGTAGTGATGAAGGGAACAGATGAAGAAGACATCGTTACTCCTACTGCCCCATCCCTCCTCTTTTTTTTCCCCACCAGATGGAGACCTGGCTTTCTCTTTAAGAGCTCTGCAGGATGGGACTGGAGATACCTCCTTATTTAAGAACACTTGCTGCTTTTGCAGAGAACATGAATTCAGTTCTTGACACCCACATCAAGTAGCTTGGGGCCACTACCACCTATAACCCTAATTCCAGGGTATCTGACACCTCCGGCCTCTGAGGGAACCTGCACTTAACGTGCATATATCCAAGCACATGCACAGGTGCACATGCATGCATATAATAAAAATAAGTCTTTAGAGCATCTCTATAGGAACAAGGGCAGGCTGGCCTGTGGCTTAAAGACATGTCTACAGTTCCATCAACAGATAGTTCTGCTATCTTCTGTGTGTCTGTGGGATAAATGGCATGCTGCCACCAATCACGTTATGATTGACATTATGATATGAAATGAAATACTATTACTGGGTGGCTAATAAACTGTCTTTGAAATTCATAATGAAAACAACTATTTCTAGAAAAAAAAAAAACACATGTCCAAGATGAAACTCCTGTTGAAGACCTATGATTACTATACACAGTCAGTATAATATTAACACAATACAGCCGCTGTTACTTATCAAATCCTAAATGGTATTTTCACTTCCTCATTTAAAATGAACCCTGTGACATTAGTACACTCCCATTGGCAATTTGGGCATCCATTTTTACATCTGTAAAAATACAAGGAGCTGACAAATCAGTCTTCTGTGTTTCCTACAGCGCTGCCCACTATCCACCCCCACTCCACCCCCAGAGTCTGTGACCATTGTTCTGATTTGGATGTGGTGGGGTAGGCAAGCCGAATCCACAGTTGGGCCCCAGCCTTGAGTGAGCCAGTGGGTTCAATCACTTCCGCTTCCACACAGTAACTGGAATGACTCAAAAGAAACCCGCCAGACTCGATGAGCTCAGTTTTCACTTCCTGCTCCAACTGACTTCACAAGGCTTTTATGAGCAATTAAAAGACTAAGGAGAAAAGAGAAGGCGAATCAAAGGCCCTAGTCCATTCACAAGTTGAATAATTACCCGAGTCATTAGTAAACTGTCCCTCATTCCTTGTTAGCTTGTGCCCAGCTTCCGCTCAGGGGATGGCTGGAGATGGCAGCTCCTCCGTAGAGCGCCTTTAAACCTCCGTAAGCTTGGCAAGGTCCAGGAGGTGGTGGACTCCGCTCTCTGAGGTCGCTAGTTGAAAGCAGCCCCTCTGGCCCGGATTCCAGGACCAAGAATGACTCAAACAGAGCCACGCCTCTTTACATCCTGCATTCTGGTGGGAATGCATGCTCACAGTCTCATAACTGCTATGTGCGACAGTGTCCCAGGAGACACTCTCACACCCGTGGTCATAAAACCTTTTACACTTATTTATTGGTTATAGCGAATGAGTTATGTGAACTGAAGAGCTTTAGTACTTTGATCTGACTAAATTGAGAAAGAACAAGTTTATTACCTATTTTGTTGGCTTGCTGATTAAGGATAAAACTTTAATACAGTATAAACACTGAGAAAGGTTTTCATATTAATATCTAGTCTTTGGGACAAACAACTCCCAGACTCTCCCTGATTAAGAAAATTTATGTTATTCTTTTTTAGACACATCACTTCAGAATCTCACTTCAGAATCTTCAAAAGAAATCAAATCCACACTGCACAAGATTTTTTTTTTTAAAAAAAATTCATTTTGAAGACAGGATCTCAATATGCAGTCTGGCCTCAGAGACACTCAAATGTTATCCCTGACACTCTTGCCTCAGTTTCCCAACTGTTAGGACCATAGGTGTATGCCGCATTGCCTAACTGACAGCTGCCACCTCGAAGAATAGCTAATTGACATTTTTCTGATGCATCTTGGTTAAAGACAAATTACCTCTCATGCCAATGAACTGGTGGGTTCTCTTGCCAGAACTCAACCGGAAGGATTTCTCATTCTGTGTGTCCTGATTAGATTTCTATTGCTGTGATATATGCTGCTACCAAAACCAACATGGGAAGGAAGGGATTTATAATTGATAGTTTCTCATGAAGAAAAGTTGGGGAAGGAACCTAGAGGCAGGAATTTACAGAGATCATGGAGGAATGATGCTTACTGGTTCTACATACCATCCAGTACCATCTGCCTAGCGGTGGCACTACAGTGGACTGAACCCTCTTACAGTGAACATCAGTCCAGGAAATGCCATATAGACTTGCCTACAGGCAATCTGATGGAGAAATCCCTATTGATGTTCCTCCTCTCAGAGAACTCTAGTTTGTGTCCATGGACACAAACTAATCAGAATGCTGCTTGTTTTCTTACTAACTTCCATGTGAACCATTGGTTGAAAAGCAATTTCCCTCACTACAGATAATAATGCACAGGTAAGCCTCCAGAGCCAGGGTTCTCAACCTGTGGGTATCTACCTCTTTGGGGCTGAAATGACCATTTCATAGGGTTCACCTGTCAGATATTCTTCATATCAAATATTCATATTACAATTAGTAACTGTAGCACAATTACAGTTATGACATAGCAATGCAAATAGTTTTGTGGTTGGGGGGGTCACCACAGCATGAAGAACTGTAATTAAAGGGTCACAGCATTAGAAGGTTGAGAATCTCTGCTCTAGAGTCACAGGGCAGTTAGAACTGCCTTGACCCGGGGAGGGCAGAGGGGCTGGTGGAGATTGGAGGCAGCTCATGCACACATTAGAATTCACTGTGCTCATTCATCCAACTCATGTGGTCCCTACACCCTGGGAAAGTCTTTTGAGAGCTCTAATTTGCTTCTTGAGTTTCTCTGGGTAGTTTGGACCATTACTTGTTTACTCTATAGTCGTTTTTAAATTGTTGTATATGCGAGACGTATCAGCTCTTAGTCTGAGAAATGGAAAAATACTTCTGCCCTACCCTACCTAGGCAGATGTCTGTGATGACCTTCTAGAAAGTAAAATTTATGATGTAAACGTAAAATAAGGGAGCGTATTGGTAACCAAAGTTTCAATATGAAATGCTTCTGGCTCAATCATTTAAATAGGACCAAGTTTATCTTTTTATGCCTGGGAGCTTTTGAATTCCTTTCTCTTAAAATATAAAACTTCAAAGAACTCGACTTAACTCTCTGTGTCCTGACCCTTTAATAAGCTTACATCATAATAGTACAGGTTAAAACAGGACAAATGGATGGTGACCTAGATCTGAGTGTGTGTGTGTGTGTGTGTGTGTGTGTATGTATGTATGTACATACACTCATGAGTGCATAGCTTTGACCCAGCTACTAGCTGCCTTCATACACTTAAAAAAGGAATACTGACTCATTAACCAAACAAGCTCTAGAAAATAATTACTCACTTAACACAATAATAGTGACTTCCTTGCTGTTTCCACTCCATTGCTATTGCTGTGAATAAAAACAACACGCTAAATGGAGACTTAAGAGACCCCATGGGACCAATTGATGCCACGTGACTTCCTCCCAGCCTTCCCTGAAAATAACTATATTATAATGGTCTGTGATATTAATATCAGCTTTGGAAAAGTTAGGCAATGGCTCCATAGGGAAGGAAGTGGCCCAAGCAAGAACTGTGGAATGTGCAGTATTTGACCAGACATGAGGCCACATATTTTTTATAAGCTACAACACGTAGTTAAGTGAAGTAGAGGCACCAAATGAGCTAGTGGGTTAATTAGGGTTAAAAGGCCACCGGGGTAGTCGATCTGTAATCTCAGAGTCCAAGATGTGATTAATAGGAAGGAGTTTCAGAAATTGAAGTTTTTGTTTCTTATTTTTGATTTTTTTTTTAAAAAAATAAAAGTAAAAGAAAGAAACCTTTTCCAAAGCATTTTCCCCTCCCTGAAATTCTCTGTAGCTCTCTACCCACCACAGAGACGGGATGTTCTTTGCTGGCCTCTGTTTGCGTTGGAATTAGACTTGGGATGGGAGTGGTGGGTACACACCCCAAGTGTTTCTGTGGCTTGATAGGTTTTTGCAGTGGTAGTAGAGTGGGCAGATCCAGAGGGCACGTGGGCCACACTGCTGGAAGCTCAGTTCAGAGCCCCTTCAAATTCACATCGCAGGCAGAAGCCCCACCCTGAGCTTACCCCATTCTTTCTGTAAGGTTCCAGGAAGAGTTAGTTCCATTCTTGTGGCTCTTTGCGTTCTCTTCTTGGTATATGCCATGAACCAGTCAAAGTCTTGGGTTCTAAACTGCTGAACACCACTCAAGGGTGGTCCCCAAATTCATAAAGCATAAAGATTCTCCTGGGAACAGATGTTTGTGGTGTGCTTAATTATCTAGGAGACATTGCTTCAGGCAATTATCTCCATCTAATTCCTGGACAGTGGCCGATGGTTTGGCCAGATGGTCAGAGGCTCGGAAAGAATAACATTTGAGAATGAGTGGTGGGTACACTCAGGGAAGATACTGGATACAGGCCTTAGGATGAGCTCAGTGGATGAGACTGCATTCATCTGCAAGCTCACCAAGAGGCCCCACTGTAGAGGCAGCTTTTCCTAGTCAGAAAGATCAAAGGGCTTTTCACCATAGAGATCTCTTCTAAGTCTTTTCTTGGTCTGATCAAGGGGTTCAGATGATGGCACGGATAACAGCTGTGCAGAAATCTAGGTAGAACAGTCTTCCTCTTAGCATGGTGATCTAAGAAGGGGTACAGTTAGGTTCCAACTATGTAGAAGAAGCAACCAGGCCTGAGCAGGAGGAGGACATTGACTTTAAAGAGTTTTAAAGCTGACCATGCTGCAGAGTAGAAATTATGTCCCCATCAATTACCTATACATCATAACATACTCGTGTTACACTTGGGCTTCCTCTCTGGCTACCACCTTCATCAGTCAAATTTTAAATCCTTCAGCATCCCAAAGTCTTAATCTTTCCATGCTTCTGCTTTGTAAGCACCACGGTCTGATCAGCATTGAATTTTCGTATTTATTGAAACAAGATTTCACTCAGTAGAATCAAATAAGCTTTTGAGAGAAGGTGAGGGACTTTTTGGGCATAGGATTTTCTGGCCTAACTACAGGTCCCATTGACCACAGCCTGATAGAAAGATAGATCTTCAATGCAGATATATTGTCTGCTAGAGGTTCTTGGAAACTTGGAACATTGGTTAGGATGAAGCCTTTGCTTTGAACACATGGGAATGGATTGTACCCTTCCTCTCTGCTTTGGAATACAGATTCAGAGATGTGGGTATGCAATGTGGGAATGTCATTCACAAATACTGACCAAAAGTTCGCATTTGGTTCATGGCTCTACCAGTCCAGGGTGTTTCAGCACTCGATAGAGAATGGCTCCCACCCAGAGATGATGCAATAAGTCTATAAAACTGGGGGCTGAGACAACCTGTTGGTAATCCGGGGACTCACATGCCACTGGAAACCCATGAAAAGAGAATGCTGAATTATTATTCAGAGTTGATGGGCCCTGATGTTTAAAACAGGACAGGAAGAGCCACGGCACCTCCTCTTGCACTGTCGGCTAGAGCAGCTGAGGTGACCAGGAGATGACTAGAAAGTAACCCAGGCTGGAGCAGCAAGGGCTTGGCTGCTAAAGCATTATCTGTTGCACTACTGAGTGCTAGCTGGGGCCTTTACAACAAAGAATGGCTGTGGAGAAAAAGTTGGGGCACCTGCGGTCGTCTCCATCAGCCTGTAGGAAGGATTTCTGTGTGTGGGCTGTGTTGGTCATGGTGTGCTGTTTATTTATTATCAAATGTGGAAATTCAGATGAGGTCAAAATAGGAGGAGCAGACATTGGCCAAAGAACCCAGGCATTTGCTCTTGGAAGGAGTAATCCAGCGCCATGTTGTCTTTATTACAGTGGCTTTGTTTTAAGTTATAGATGGTGGGGTACCTATACTGAAAAGAAGGGATTTTAGGACACATTTGAGGGGGAGTATTGATGAGATTATAAAGCAGTCTGGGTGGACTTCAGCAGACATGACTAATCAACCTCTGAACATCCTTTCTCAGGGAGAAACCCCATGATAGGTGAGATCACAGGACCTCACTTTCCATTAGGGAGAGGAAGAAAGCAGGCATTGCCCATCCATGTTTCCTGGACTCAAAGCATCCTCATTGAATGAGCAAGCTTATACTTGCTCAGCCCTGTTCAATCCGTCCTCTGGACCTAGAAACCCAATGGTGAGATGCAAGTCTCGAGGCAGGCAAGGGGTGTCTACAAAGACAGAGTCAGAAGGGTCAAGATCACTGTGGACAAATGTCCAGAGCTCATGACATTTCAATGGGCATGAAGTTTCAGGGCTGGGACTTCACATATGCTCCTGTGGTGCCCATATGCTGATATGACACATGGCTGATACAGTGACAGCCACCATTCTTGCTGAAGACAGCCAGGGTCTTTGTGCAATCTGCTGGCTCCAGGTGGCATTGATGCTGCTTCAAAGATGTCTGGTTACTCGGAGTTTCACGTGACACTCTTCACCAAAGGCTGCTTCTCCCCTGGCTTTCCACACACAGTGGTCTAGCTTCCTCCACGAGCCCTTCTTTCTGAGGACATGGCCTGTTTTTTCCTTGACACAGGTTGTGGAGACAATATGAGGAAATTGTCATGATAAAGGAAGCAAAATGGTCCTTAAAATGAATCCCAGCTGTTTGGGAGGAGGGGACAACTAGATTCTCTGACAGCCTTTTCATCCTCTCCCGCTGGTGGAAGGATGCTAATGTGCTTTCCAGTTCTCTTATGCGATGCCTCAGTTATAGCTTGAATGGGAATTTTCCCCTGTACATGTGTTTTGACCACATGGTCCTCAGTAGTGGAGTTAATTTGGGAGCTTATAGAAAGTCTGAGAGGTGGGGACAGGCTAGAGAGAGTCGGTGAGTAGAAACTCTATTTTGAAAGTCATACCAGATCTCTGGACCCTTCTGTCTCTGCATCCTGCCTGTGACGAAGTGAACAGCCTTCTTCTACATTGGTTCCTGCCACCATGATGCCCACCGAACACATGGACCACACAACCATGGATGTGATCAGGAGTGAAACATCTCTTTCCCCTTTAGTTGCTTGTGTCTGGAATTCTGTTCTAACCATAAGAGCCACTAACACAGTCTACTTCCCAGACCTGGTAATAAATGCCAGGATGCTCCAGCCTTCTTCCCTTTCAGGCTCTTAAATGTGTTATTGTCCTAGTATTCTTTAATTTGACATACTTAAACTTCCCAGCAAAGACACAGGACCTCTGAAAGCCTCACAACCATAAAGGTAGTTTTGCACAGTGACCCGCTCAGTACAATTTAGCTCAGAGCTTAACCAGGAAAGGTTCATTCAATGGGACACCTTTTTTTTTCTGTTTTTAAAAGTTTGTTGGTTGTTATTATTGTACATATTTATATGTAATTCAAGTTGTTTTCTTCTTTCTACTTTTCTGGGGGTTTCTGGGAGAGAACTGGGATTCATGAGGCCAGGGTCTTCTCTCCACAGAGTCATCTTCCTAGCTCCAGAAAAAAATATATTTAGTAGAAAAAAAGTATAGCTTACTCATTTAAATTTTTTAACTCAAGGAGGATTTGTTGGCCATTGGTTTTGGAGCAGGTACTACCTTAGTCATTGGAGGTTTATATATGAACAGTAAGATGAGCCTTGTACTTACTTGAGGGCATATGGGTCATAAAAATTATTTAAAACTAAGAATGATTTTGTAATGGTGGTGAGCACTTCTGAGGGAAGGTAAGCAGGGAAAGGCTTGTTGGGGGTAGGAGGTAAGGTAAGCAAAGACCCATGGATCTGCGGAATGAACAGGGAAAGAACACTGAACATGGCAAGGAGCGGGTCAGAACCTACCTAGTTAGCCCTGCAAAGATTCGGGCTTTTGAGAAGGGAAGGCACTTGAGATTTTAAACAGGTAATAGTCTTGCCTAGCATCTATGTTCTTACAATGTATATAACTGTTCAAAATTGCGGTGACAATGAGAAAGTGTTATTCTTTAAATTATTTTTTTAAGAACTTCATATATGTGCACTGTGTTTACACAAGTTTCTCCTTTCTCCTCCCTCCAACTTCTACGTCTCTCCCTCTCAAATCCTTGGCCATACATATGCACAGACACACAGACACACAGACACATAAACACACAGAGCCAGCTGAGTTAATTTAGTTACACACACACACACACACACACACACACACACACACACACACACATGCATGCACGCACACACACGCGCGCGCTTTCAGGACACACCACTTGGCATTGTACAATGAGCGGGGGTTTACACAATGTCCCTGGCATTGACCGATTTCTCCCTCAGTCATCAATTGCCTGTAGCTCTACATCCAGTTGTGGGGCCTTCTGAGATTTCTCTCATGCATGTTGGCATGTAAACTGCTGTTGTTACTGTTCAGGTCTTGTTCTGGCAGCCATATTGTTGATATCTCATGGTGTAGCTTTTCTGTTACCAGACTTCCTGGGCTTCTGTCCTTTCTTCCAAGATAATTCCTGAGACTTAAGTTTAGGACTTGACAATCAAAATTTTAAGCATACTCTCAGGTGAATCTGTCCAGTGGATATTCCATGGAATTATTCTCTTCGTTATAAAAAGAAACCTTTTTCCTGAATGAGAAAATGTGCACCTATAATCTCGGGGAGCGGAGCCAGGAGAGAGTGGTATGCTAGAGGCCAGATAGCCTGCATAGTACACGCTCTTTGAAAAAGAAGAAAGAATGAAGAAAGAATGAAAAAATCCCACATTTTTGTCAACCCATACTTAAAAAAAAATGATAAACCAACCTGAATTCTTTATTAAAATTAGAATTTGAAGTCTTTAGCAATGTATAAGTTTCAATCCTTTTGAAGAATTATCTGATGTCATACTTTAAAATCCGGTTCCACAGTCTGCTAGTCTGTTTTCCTTCCTTCCTTCCTTCCTTCCTTCCTTCCTTCCTTCCTTCCTTCCTTCCCTCCTTCCCTCCCTCCCTCCTTCCTTTCTTCCTTCCTTCCTTCCTTCCTTCCTTCCTTCCTTCCTTCCTTCCTTCCTTTTCTTTCTTCCCTCTTTCCTTCTTTCCTCCCTCCTTCTTTTTTCCTTCATTCCTTCTTTCTCTCCTCTTTCTTTTCTTTCTTCCTCTCTCCCTCCTTTTTTCTTTCCTCCCTTCTTCTGTTCCCTCCCTTCCATCTTTCCTTCCTTCCTTCTTTTTTCCTTCTTTCATTTCTTCCTCCCTCCTCTCCTTTCTTTCTATCTTTCTTCCTTTCTCTCTTTTTTCTTATTTTCTGTCCCTTTCATCTTAACATTCTTGATTAAAATATAATTGCCTCACTTTTGCCTTCCTTTTGCTCTCTCCAGCCCTTCCTGGGCCTCTTCCCTCAACTCCTGCCACATCCCACCACCAAAATAATAGACTCTTTTTCTTTGATTATTATTGCTGTATGCATATGTGTGTGAGCATATACATATACAACCTGGTGAGTCTTTGTTGTTGTTTGTATATGATGTTTCATGGCTGACCACGCTGTATTGGGTAACAAATAAGGGAGTAACATCATCCTTGGGCGAGGCTAATTCTTCTCTTAGCAGCCATTCTTCACCTGTAATTCTTTGTCTAGTGGTAGGACTCATTGAAAATTTCCCCCTTCTGCGTTAGCATATTCATTGATGTTACAATTGTTCAGGTTTTATTTCTGTAGCCATTTCTAGGCAAACTGTTCCACAGAAGATTCCTGGTATTCTGGCTTTTAGATCTCTCTCCCGCCTCTATTGTTCTCTGATCTATAGATGCAGGAACCATGATGTAGATGTATCCCTTGGGGATCGGCTCCCCAGTATGCACTGATCTTTGTATTGTGTACAGATGTGGTAAATGCCTCAGGAACAAAGAGGGCTCATGGGCCCTGGTCTGGAACTGGCAAAGGTGGCTCTCGAAGCATCCACGCTTTTTTCTAACTTTGCTCTCAGTTCCTACTCCTAGTGACTGGTGTTTCCATTTTGTTTCATTTTGTAATAATAGACATATTAATTACAAATTAGTTATCTTTGTTCTAGAATTTCCCTTAAGTAGACTCTCTTGCTTTTTACTCTCATATGGCTGGCTCCTTCCACTCCATTCTTCTCCGATTCATCCCCCATTCCCTGTGTAAACAACTCTATGTCCTTTACATTTAAAAAAAAAAAAATCTCTTTAAGACCAATCTGTGCTGCACCAATATTCTTTGATCAGTAGTCCACTTCCACTGGAGTTTGGCCTGCTTGTGAGGGGCTGCATTCTTGGAGAAATTTGAGTCTCCCTTTCCCAGGAGCTAATAACTGCCAGTAGCTCTATAGCTTGGGGTGGGATTATGTCAGTAAAAGGTTTTTGATAGTTGATCCTGTTATTTAACCAATGCATCAATTTCCCCCAAATTACTCTTCTATCTGATATATTAGTGATAGTTAGTTTGATATATTAGTGATAGTTAGTTTGATATATTAGTGATAGTTAGTTTGATATATTAGTGATAGTTAGTTTGATATATTAGTGATAGTTAGTTTGATATATTAGTGATTTAGTTGGATTATTTAATTTTTGCTATCACTAATAAGCCTTTTACAAAAACTTTTGCCATGTCTTTTCTGACATGTGCTTTCTTCTCTCTCTGGCAAATGACTGCCACTTTGGTGACGAAGTAGACATATGTTTAACTTTAGAAGAAACCACCAGGTCTATAAAAAGGGGGAAATCTTTGCCAACTGTCCAGATCACAGAGAAATATTATGTAGAATCGAAAAGAACCTCACAAGTTAAGCACCAGAACTACACCCAATCAGTAAGCAGGCTAACGAGATACTTGTATATCCATGTTTACTGCTGCCATTTTCACAGTAGCTACAATACGAAACCAAACTAGCTGACCATTGACACACAAGTAGGTAAAAAGTTTGGGATATACATACACAGTGGATTTGGTTCAACCATAAATAGTTTTTCTTTTATTTTAAGGATTTACTTTTATCATTTTAAATTATATATATATATATATATAATTAAAATATATATAATTTAAATAATATAATGTACACACACACACACACACACACACACACACACACACACACACACACATATATACTTGTAGGAGTGGTATGTATGTATGAGGGCAGGTACCTATGGAGGCCAGAGGTGAGGGATCTCATGCAGATAGAGCTATGGTCTGTTTTGAGCTGAGCTATATGTATGCTGGAAACCAAACTCAAATCTTCTATAAAAGCAGTGTTGGCTCTTAAGTACCAAGTCAACTCTTTGTCTCATTCAAAGAAACTTTTCCAAGGGTACAGTGGACCATTTTATGCTCCCTCACCAATGCAGAAGAGTCTTGGTTTCTCCATATGTTTGCTCCAAAAACAGGTGTTTTCAACCATTTGAGTGTTTAAGAAACATTTTCCCTTCTATGAATATTATAAACCTCACCTTGAAGTGGTATTAAGTTGGCTTTAGATACTCAGGTTCTTTTAAGAGCATTTTCTGTAGAAATGAAACAATGTCTTTCATAGTAATTGTTAATTTGTCCTTTCTGGTGTTTACATTGTATGTTCTAGTTTATCTTCAGCCTGAGGAAGAACATTTGGTGTTGGTGGTAATAAATATCTCAATTTTTGCTTACCTAGCATATGTCCTTGTCTTTGTAAGTGTTTGATGAGAATATTTAGAGTCCACTCAACAACTTTCAGGTATATGTCACAGTATTAAAACCAGCTACCACATTAAGTATTTTGAGTTCTTTCATCATATTTAACTGAAAATTTGAAAGCTCTGATCAGCATCTCTTGCTGCTTCTATCTCAAGCTTCTAGCAATAAGTGATTACTTTAGTCTCTTTCTGTGAGTTGTACATTTGGAAATTTCATATACAGTAGATAATGCGACCTGGCATTCATCTTCTTGCCTGGTTTCCTTTATCGTATGTGTGTAGCACCATCTATGTTTGTAGACCATGGCTTGCCTTCTTTTTCACAGTTGAATATTGTCCCATTGTGTAGCCACATTATATCTTCCTCATCTGTTCATCTCTTTATGGAAGCTTGCATTGAGTGCACAACTCGGCTAGTGGAACCAACGCCGCAGTGAACATGGGTGGATTTTAACACGCTTATTTTAATTCCTTTGATATGTATTCGGAAGTGGGCCACTGGACTTATATGGTAGTTCAGATTCTTCCCTAGGAAGCTTTCATACTGCTTTCTACAGCTGCCAATGAAGGAATCTTCGTAGGTAAGTTTCTTGCCTCCCTCTGGCTATCACAATTGAGCCAGGGTCCACACTGCCCCCAATGCAGTTCTGTACCTGGATGCTTGCTCTCTTTTCCCTAAAACAAATTTATTTATCAGGTATCACAACTGCTTATTACTGACCTCCATCAGGATTACTCTTGCCTGCCACAGATCACCCTCAAAGTTCAGATGTTGTTGAAGCTGTGGACTTGAACTTCTGTTCTCTTTCTAGAAGTACTGAACCCCAACTCACATACAAATCTCTGTTCCCACTTCCCAGTGTGGTTTGGCTGACCTTCTTCTCCTTCCCTTTCTCCACTGTTCCACATACCAAGTGAGTCAACTAAAAGCAATGAGAACTCCCACTGAGTTCAATGGTGAGCATGGCACTTCCTGGGTCTTCTTCATTACAGCTGAGAAGACTAGGTAAGCAAACATTCTCTAACACAAGCAAAGTGAGAACAGACCATATAATTTTGGTAAAGAATCAGTAGCCTGAAATTTCTAACAATATGTGTTACAGCCTCATACATACAGCTAGTCAGAACTACCTATGATCTGGACAAAGGATAGTAGTTTGACTCTCAGAAGGCTGTATAAAATCATGTGTTGTCACGATGAACTTCTCAGATGGGCCAGCCACTCAGCATTGTCCAATGGGACAGAGAAGAAGATCCAGTAAAAAGTTACAGTTTGAATGCAGTAGTGTCAAGGGTGGAGGTGATGGGCAGGTTAGGGTATACTTGTGGAAGGTATAAAAGAGACACTTCTTTTCTGGCAGAAAATGGAGGATTTTGATCAACAAGATCACTTTTGGAAAAACAGAAAAAGAGGTGCAATGGCTCCCAAGTCTGTCTACAAGACTAACAGGAACAGAGATATAGCAGACAAATTCAAGGTACCTGTTAACAGTACTGAAAAACAGAGGTGTGTAGGGAGATATTTGAGAGTTTTCTAGGAAAGGAAGTAAAGAAGACAAGCATAACAGACTGACACAGAGCAGGTAGACTTGTCAAGGGTGTCAGTATCTCAGAATCTAGAGAGCTTGATAGAGCTCTCACTTGCTGGGAACAGTCCAGCTCTGGTGACATTACAGGACCTGCTTTAAGGGTCAGGCTTACCATCAAGGGTAATCACCTTCATTGGTTTGGGGACAGGGGGACTATTCTGTAGCATTCTGCTGATACTTGGAGGTCGCTTTGATCATTTGTCTTAGAGATATTTATCAACCATTTCTGTCACCTCTGGAACCCAAGGTGACTGAAGAAGTAAGTCAGGTGGACAATGAAGGTTCAAGTGACAAAGGTAGAGCCAGAGGCTATGTTTCAGGGTTTCAGCAGATGTGTCCGAGGGGGCACAGTAAAGGAACAGCCATGAATATGACTGCTCCATGCCTAAGGTAAAGGTTTTTATTGTAGATATTTGTAGTCGTGAGAGAGAGAACAATGAGAGGCATCTGGAGGAGTCCAGAGCAAAGGGAAAAGGAATTAGATGGAACTCAGGGCAGAGAGAGAGAGGGAGAGAGAGAGAGAGAGAGAGAGAGAGAGAGAGAGAGAGAGAGAGAGAATAGCCAGAGATAGGAAGAATAATGAACATATATGAACATATCAGGGTCAGAGAACAGAATAGCTAGAGAGAAAGCGAATGAGAGATAAGAGATAGATAGATAGATAGATAGATAGATAGATAGATAGATAGGCAGATAAATACATATATAGATATACATAGATAGTTATAAATAGATAGATATACATAGATAGATATACATAGACACATAGATACATAAATACATAGATACATAGTATTTAGTTTCAGACCCCAGTCAAGGGACAGGTGCATATTTTACATACCAAAGCAAACCTGGCCTCCAAATTCTCCCAGCATCCCTCAGTTCCTACCTTGCATACCCTGACCCCAATGTTAAACTTTCCAGCCCAGAGACTGGGCTGCCCTTCCCCCAGAGGCTCCTCCCTATATAATCTAGACATATGGTCTCTCCTCTCCTCTCCTCTCCTCTCCTCTCCTCTCCTCTCCTCTCCTCTCCTCTCCTCTCCTCTCCTCTCCTCTCCTCTCCTCTCCTCTCCCCTCCCCTCCCCTCCCCTCCCCTCCCCTCCCCTCCCCTCTCCCCTCCCCTCTCCTCTCTTCTTCTCCTCTTCTCTCTCTGTATGCATGCCCCTTCTCTCTTTCTTTCTCCCTCCCCCATCCCCCCCTTCCCCATGTTGAATTCCCTGACCTTGGTCCTTGGGGCCAGAGAACTTGCCCACCTGAGAGCAGCTTCCCAATAAACCTGCCTTTAATATAATCTAATCTGACTTAAGTTGGCTCATTTCACCAGTGGCTGAGAAATAACCTGTCACATAGATAGATAGATAGATAGATAGATAGATAGATAGATAGATAGATAGATATAGTAAAAGAAACTTCTAGACCTGGTCTGCTAACTTGGGTGGACAGGAACTAAACAAGAATTATTGAGTTTACAGGGTAGTCTTCTTGGGAGAACCTGGCAGGTTTTTCTAGTAATTCCCTAATTTAAGAGGAGGGAGTTGTCTTCCTAGGGGAGGTCACACTATCTGATGGCATCTGCCTCTCTCTGCAAAAATGTCCAAATTTGAGTCTTTACTTATGCCTACAGAAAGCAGAACTACCCAAATCCGATATGTCCAGGACTTAGGAGGCCCCTGCCCAGTGTCCCCCTCTACCCTGTGCACAGAAGCCCTACTGTGTGCTTGGTCATAGGGAGGTTTTCCTCCATGGACACTTGGATCCATCACTGAGAGGATGGCACAGTTCAGAGCTCAGCCAGGCGACACTGCTGGAAAGGGAGCTGTGGTCCCTTCCCTCCACCTCATCTTATCTTCTCAATGCAGTGTGACTCTCTCGGTGCAGTCAGTGTCTTCCACAAAGCACGAGGTGCTTCCCTGTAGGAGGTGGCTTTGGAGATTTCCTCAGATGTGCAGAACAGACAGACAAACTGACATTTTAGAGAAAGGTCACTGCTGAGAACCTGGAGGGTAGGAACATCTGGATTCTCGATCAAAAGCCTACAGAGGTGCAGAGGCAGGGTGCATGCAGCTTCTGCATCTCCCGGTGGAGAAGGGGCTGCCAGGGGATTCTTGGAAGCTGCTGTGACTCTGACCATGGCTTGGAGAAAATAAAAATTCCTTGTGGTTTTCTGTGCATTGAGAAAGAGGGAGAGAGAGAGAGAGAGAGAGAGAGAGAGAGAGAGAGAGAGAGTATGCATGAATGTGTATGTGTGTGTATGGTGTATGCATGAGTTTGCATGTGTGTGTGTGTGTGTGTGTGTATCTATGAGTATGCATGAGTGTGCATATGTGCACTCACGAGTGTGTGTGTGTGTGTGTGTGTGTGTGTGTAGAATATGCTCACGTTGATCTTTGGTCAAAGCAAGCCCAAGCAACTTTCTAAGTTGGTCTTTCCCTGGTGTTTACCTTAGGGATGTAGGGTAACTGCCTCATCAGAAGTGCTGGCAGGGTTTTTATGAAACGAGATTAAAGAATGATGTGAAACAATGTTTCATTCCCAAATGCTCTTTAACCTCGGCAATCCTTCTAGAATGCAAACAAGGCTGCACCCAGCCACCTGCAGAGTGGAGGTGTTCTTGTATGTCCGATTGAAGAGAAAATCCCAGATTTTCACACACTGCCTGTGTGTGGATAGTTGGACACAGGAACCTCTCTTTGGCTTCCAGTTTGCAAAGTGCCTCCACGCTCAAGGACAGAGCAAGAACAAGTTGGGGGTTCTTTGGGAGCACCTGAGTACTCAGGCCCTCAGAAAGTATTACATAGCTAGAAATACTCAGTTACCCTAAAGCTCTCCTTTTTCTAGATACTTAAAACTTGATTTCTTCCTGCCATGCATAATTAGGCAGAGAAGACAACAAAGCAATACCATGACAATGTCCACTGTGATGTGTCCCCTCTCTTTTGCAGCGCTCAGCCCCAGAGAGGTCTTAAAAGCCCTGTGCTGAATGATAGGATACAGACTGTTCTCCACATTTGGGGAGCTGCTCCTCTCTCCAGCACAGCTTCCAGGCCCAGCAGGTATTTCCACTTTGTGGGGGACAGTTAGGATGCCTATAACTTAGGGTTCCATAAGATGGAGAAAGATTCATAAGAGAGGGAGAGAGAGAGAGAGAGAGAGAGAGAGAGAGAGAGAGAGAGAGAGAGAGTCATGTGAGGAGTTTAATGAGTCTTAATTGTAGAGGAAAGAGTTTGATGTATCCTTGGTTGACCTTACACTTATTTAGTCCCTACGGCTTGACCTTGCATTCTCGAATCCCCTGCCTCCACCCCACAGGCTACTAGAATACCTAGAGTGTTTTATGGGGTGTTGTTCATTGGGAGCAAGCACTCTGTCAAGAGAGCCCCACTGCCAACTGAAGAATTTTTTTTTTTCTGCTAAGTCAGTTGCTCTGAGGACAAGATGGCTCACGGTGCAGACTCCGGAGCTCGGGGAAAGTTGCCCTCTCTGGCTTGGTAGCTGTGCAACATTAGGCTCGCAGCTGAGTTCTACCGCCCAGCTTCCTCTTCTGGGAAGCGCTGTGGCAAAGATACTAGTTTGCACATGGGAACTGTCGAGAAGAGCTTCTAGGACACAGTATGCCCCTGCGAGTCCTGGCGAGGGTCGCTCACTGTTTGCTGAGTTCCTTCAGTCACCTGTCCCTCCAGCCTCAGCTTCCAGACAAACATGTTCTTACCCGAGGGAAGCCGAGCACGTGGAATGAGGAACTAGAGGTGCGGTATTTCTTTGACTGGCTTTTAAGGTCTCTGCTTATTTTTATTTCTTTGTTTTTGTGCTGGAGATTAAAGTCAGAGCCTTGGGCATGCTACTCAAGTATGTCACCACTGAGCTACAGTCTAAGCCTCTGTGTTTACTTTTAATTTTAGAGCAGGGGCTCACTGAATTTCCCAGGCTGGTGTTAGACTCACTGTGTGTAGTTCAGGAAAGCCCTCAACCTTTCTGAGCCTTCTGCCTCAGTGTCTTGAGTATACTGCTGGGATTATGTATAGGATTCTGCTACCAGGCCTCGCTGGTTGCAGTTCTTAACTGTATTTCCTCTTGTATTCCTCCGCTTCACTTTTAGAAATTATCAAATTATCTCCCTCCCTCCCTTCTTCTCTCCCTCTCTGTCTCTCTCTCTTTCTTTCTCTTTCTGTCTCTTTCTG
The DNA here is from genome assembly GCF_011762505.2 of Arvicanthis niloticus. NCBI lineage: Eukaryota > Metazoa > Chordata > Mammalia > Rodentia > Muridae > Arvicanthis > Arvicanthis niloticus. The sequence goes on along the minus strand of NC_047667.1, from coordinate 57,834,629 downwards.
TCTCTGTCTCTCTCTCTGTCTCTCTGTCTCTCTCTCTGTCTCTCTCTGTCTCGTCTCTCTCTGTCTCTCTCTCTCTCTGACTGTTTTGAGATAGAGCTTGCTGTATTACTCAGCTCAAATTGAATTTGCAGTTCTCTTGCCTTGGCCTCCCTGTTGCTGGAGTTACAGGTGTGTACCATCACACTTAGTTGAGCGTGATCTGATAGATACGAAAGCTGAATTTTAAAATGTAGTATAGCCATTAAAGTTACCTATTTCTTCACTATCTCTGGACTCTTTCTTTTACCTTAAAAAAAAAAAAACTTACCCTAAGAATAAATTCTTTTAGTTAAACTAGGCACTGTATTCAGGTCATCTCTGTTTCCTGGCATCCATGCTTAGCAGTGGAGTTCTGCTGTCTTGTATCCTGCTGGCAATGATCTAAGCACTGGGTGGTTGCCACAACCCCAGGAAACAGAAACATCAGTCACTGCCCTTGCTCCACACTCTATAACATCCAGGCCTAATTTTAGCAGTTGTAGAGCAAGGAAATAATTAAAGAGTAGCTTGCTTATTGCTAGGTAAGAGGACTGCATTGCATGAAGGCAACTAAGTTTAAAATATTTATTCTATTTGCTTGACTATCAATTGATTTATTTTGGACCTAAGTAATAGAGACTCAAACACACAAGATATGCTGACATCATGAGTTCACAGAAGATGAGTAATCTTCATTTCTGAACTGTAGTTTTATGAAGGTTTATAAGAAGCCACCATTCTTTAGGATATATTTAGAAATTGTTTTTAAAATGAAGAAGCTGGAAATAGAACCCCTCTGTCTACACCACCTTGTCACAGCAATAGGAAATTAGGACTCTGTGGTTTGTCCTTTTAATATCAAGAGTCTACTGGCAAAGTATGAGTCTCAACTTTCATATATGGTTTGTGGTATAAGTCTCACTAGAGTCACTCACTTATATACTTAAAAATGAAAATCTATATCTTGACAAGTCTTATTACTATTCAGAAACAAAGGGTGGTCACAAAAAGTAATTGGTTTACATATCTTATCCATTTCTGTCAGCAAATACCTAATAAGTACATTTCAAACAGAATATGACAGGGACATAGACACTGCCTCTTAGGGCAATTCATTCACTCATTCCCACTTTTAAATATTCTGCTAAGGTATTTATATATGACAGTTTGCTGAAGGGACAGTTTGACTTGACCGTTTCATGGAATGATGAGGATTTTCAGCCATAAAACAAATAGAGTGGGGTTTGCAGTACTGTGATAAGTGATATAGACTCTTCTCTTATAACTGGGAGTGACTGGGGACCCACGAGTACTGGGCAGATGTTAAGTGTTGTTCAACTGCCATTAAACATTGTTACAAACATTACTAATGTTAATGATGAGTCCTTATTGCAAGCACTCATTTTGATGTTTATTTTTCCAGTAAATAATCTAAGATGTTGGGGGCAAGGGCATGTGGCTCCCTAATTGACAAACATTAGACTTCTTTCTTGCACATTGTCTGTCTTGGAAAAAGGCCAAACGGCCAGCTGAAAGTCTCTCAAAGCACCACTGTACTTCAGACACACCATGGATGCCTCGAGGAAGTTCCAGAGCGACTGCAGCGCTTTGCTGCAAAAACATAACTCTAGCTCCCAAAATGGAGGCCACCAATACAACTGTTTCAAATACCTTGCTCTCGGCATTTGTTAGCATAAGTTTTGGCAGAATCTAGATGACCCTACTATGTTAGAAGAAGAACACTTTGCCTTGTAGCCAAGCAGAAGTACTACCATGACTCATGCAAAAGGAACATGTTATGATCAGCACAAAAATGGTTTTTCTTTGTGTGGAAATCTACAGCAAACACCCTTTTCTGGCTGTTTGGCTCCCCTGGTGTTGCAACATTTGGCCCAATTAAATACTTCTCTCTTTTCTTCTCTACCCCTTATCTCTATCACGAAGAGACAAGGCTGACTGGGTAACACAAAGACAGAGGCAATAGCCATGGCAGTAGCACAAGAAATGCCAGCACCATATGTGTCAGCAGAAACATCAGCAACCTTAGCAGTGCCTGTGTAAGCAGTGGCAGCCACCAGATAACGATGGTTGGCAACTGAAGGGTTGCTGGAGAGTTCTGAAAGCTTTCAGGCTTTAAAACCAAAGGGTCTAAGAAATTCTAGTGCTGGGAGAGCTACAGCTTTGTCACCACAGTACCAAGGCATCCAGGATATACAGCACCAGGCCTGCATGAAAGATGTAACTCCAGAGGAGCTATTCAAGTATAAGGACAGATTCAGATCCCCATAATCCACACAAAGCCAGATGCGGCCGTGCATGTTAGTAATCCCTGTGCTCAGATGGCGGAGATAGGAGATGCTTGGAGTGAACTTCATGACTAGACTAGCTGTTTGGAAAGTCATGGGTTCAATTGGGAGGTTCTGTCTCAATGAATAAGGTGGAAAGCAATTGAGAAAGGCACTCCATGTCAGTCCATGGTGAACACACACACACACAGATACACAAATACAAGTGCACATGTGTGTACATCCTCATGCATATCACACACATGACAGACAAGGAAAACAGGAATTACAAAGGCTGTCACATACCTGTTGGAACTCTTTCTCGCCTACTGGGATCCCAATCTGCATGCAACAAATGGACCAAAGGCAGTCTGATTGGTAATAGAAACATCTCGTAATATAGATTAAAATTTTATAAAAAGTTATAGTAAGTGGATGGTCAAGTTTATGAGAAGGCAAGAACATGTTTTAGGACAATCAAAATAATTTATAAACAAATAACAATAAGATAGATAGTAACTAGTTTGGAGCTAGAGTGTCCACCAAAAGCCTATCTGTTAAAGTCTTGGTTCCCTATCTTATGGTGATTTGGGGCATAGTAAATCTCCAAGGGGGATGATTCAATGGAAGGAAGTTACATCATTAGTTACATAAGCCATTGAAGAAGTTGGACCCCAAGTCATTTCCCCATCTCTGTTTATCTCTGCTTTGTGACCATTGTGGATGAGATACTTCTGTTATCACACAATCCCATCACGATGTGCTCTCATAGACTACAACAACAGAACTCAAGATGTCATAGGCTGAAACATCAGAAAATGTGGCTTAGATTTTTCAAAATCTACTTTAATAAGTGCTTTAATCTCCCTTCTAGGCCACCACCCACCAGAGGTAGTGGAAAAGAAGGATTAATAGGGCATGTATATGGAATTTTAAACAAAAGTAAGCTTCCATGTGCCATTTTTAGAGGTTTTAAATTTAGCTATTTTTTTTTTACCATGTTTCCTCCTTCAGGAAATGTTCTGTTTTTCAGTGGATTATCTCAGGTATTTTATCAGAGTGGCAGAAAGCTGACTTGTACAGAAATCCTGTGAGTTATTGCTCTGCTCAACTTGGTTGTGGTAAGAAATTTTATCTTAAAGACCTAATGACCAAGGTTTTAAATCAAGACAAAATAAGCAGACACAAAACAATGACAAACTCAGAGCTATCTCTCTCAAAAGTAATATTTATGCTCATGTGAGATTATAGATCAATTCTTTGTGTCTTTTCTTTCTTACTTTTTTCCTTCTATTTCTCTCTGTTCCTTACAACCTAGCTCAAGGATACCAAGAATAAGATATCAACATAGAAAGGGTAGTGGTCAGCAATAATCCTTACTTGTCTTGAAGAAGGCAGACTATTCTTCAGAAGACTATATTCTTGATGTAAAATATGTTATAGTTTCATAATTTTTCTTCAGTAGAAGTTATAATAAATATAACTCAGAATTATCTGCAACGATGAAATAGTGTTCAAGGAGGGCATGTGTGGAAACAGATTACCATCACACTGTTAGAAATTAGAACAAGAAATCCTTTGTAGATAGAATTACACAATTACTACAATGCCCAAGTTGCTCTAGACTTCAGATCAGATGTCTATAGGTGAATTCTGTACCAAAACATTTACACATACCATCAAGCAATGTTTGATTGATAACTATAACTTAGCCCTCAATTCAGAAATATAGTCAAGCAAGAGGCTTTTTTTTACTTAGTAACTAGTCAAAAATAGTTAGAAACTTTGTTCTGTTATGTTTGCCTCTTATTCCTTTACTATCATATCTGAATACTATCTCTCTGTCTGTCATCTATCTATCTATCTATCTATCTATCTATCTATCATCTATCTATTATCTATCTATCTATCTATCTATCTATCTATCTCTCAGTCATCTATTTATCCTGTGGAAAGGCTGAAAACAGGTGCCCAGAGAGAAAGATAGAAGAAAACATAGCTATACCAATATGTAGAACAGAGCTTTCTGTGGTTACTGTGCAAGATATAGATGAGTGAGCATTTACCCATTATCTTCCATCAGACAAAAGCTAGTGTGCTTTGAGGAAGGATGCAGTGCAAGGTGCTTTGGTAAGATGGACAGAACTGACTTGAGAAGTCTTCCTAGGCTTTAGACTAGAACATAGATTACACTGATGTAGGTGCTCCATGTCCTACACAGAGATTATTCCATATATATTTGTTGACTTTGTGGATAATTAAAATTATAAATCAATGGACAGACAAGCAGCTAAGGGATGAGATTCTGAACTGAGGTAAGAAAATAAGGAAAGGCCTTTGAGCATCTTAGGAGATCTCTGTAAAGAATCTCTACTCTCTTGGGGCTGAAATCTTCCCAGTGAGAATTTTTCTAGGTGTTTTTTTCTACAGCTGGGCTTAGAGTATACATAAAATGGAGAGAAAGAGAAAGAGAGAGAAAAAATATGAAAGAATAAAGGTCTGCTGTTCTGCTCTGCAGTAATGAGTTCTCAGGGACCACAGAGGCTACAGAGTCAAATGGATGCATTAACAGCTTTAGGTCTCATCATGAGAGCCTTGAACTTCATGTGAGCGTTGTAGCCAAAGTAGCTTCCAAAAGGTGGGGCTCGGTGACTCTTTCACCCCAACCTTGAGGAACATCAACTCCTACAGTGTACAGCTGCTGCAGCAACTGCACAGAGTTCAAGGGAGAGCAACTCACTTTAGGATCCAGGCAGGCAGAAATTCATGTTGAGTGCATGAACTTGAGGCAATTGAACTGGTTTTCAAACATTACCAGGCCCTTTGATGGACGGAGGATGAAAGTATTAGAAGGCTCAACAGCTAAGTCACCCAGCTAAGATTTAATTCATCATTCTAATGTTGTTGATTTCCCCAAAGTAATTTCTATTTGGCCTTAGGGGACCCCGAGGGACACTGTGTTTGTACTACAGCCACAGCTTTACTCCCTAATCATGTCTGGCTCACTCAGTCTTTGAGATGACTTTTGCACTGCCTAAATACCCAAAGGGAAGGCATGGAGGTCCGGAAGACATTAAACAGCCATTAGGAATCAACGCAGAGCATAGAGCAGCCATTGTACATGGTGTAAAATCCAAAGCACTTCCAAATTTATCTCACTACATTTGGGTGGTAGTGCTTTGGGCAGATACAGATGCCAAATGATGGTGGGGAGCACTTTTCTTAACAATTCTCGTTAACCTTCTCTAAGGTCACACGTGAGTATGTATTCTAAGAAAACGTGATTCGTTTGTTGGACTGAGGTGCTTGGTTTTTTCCTTTTACTTTGATTGACATTCTATTCCACACTTACTGCAGCTGACTGCACTAATGACACTGCGTCTTTTTTTTTTTTTTTTAATGAGTAAATGTTTTATCATCCTGTCACCAACAAAGGCAGACCAATGGCAAGCCCATGAGAGGTGTCCTCAGTCACTAAGGAAGTGCAAACTAAAATGACAATGTTGATGTCATCATTCAGCCTGAAGGTTGGCTACATGACCCACACAGGACAGATGTATGTTTGAGAAGGTGGGGAGTGGGAGATACACATACATGAACATAACAGCATTGAGCTACATTGAAGAGTCAAGCCTACATTTAGAGCATAAGTACATCCCACCCTTAGCATTTGGTGTCCTGATTGTTTTATTTGGAATGTTTTTGGTACTCTTCCATGCATCAGATTTCTCCTATTTTTTAGGGCTGAATAGCATTCTGATGTTTTGATATATTGTATTTATTTACTATGATGGGTAAATAAATTTTAAAAAATCCAAATTGGGTACCACATTCATCAGGTGATGAATATTTGGTTTGTCCTTGGTATTGGTCATTATGGCCCTGGTTCCTTATCCTTCTAGCCATATCTTTTGTTGTGTGACTTTCTGTCTACTTCTATCCACAGCGGTAGAGCATTTCTCCATGTTATGACTCTGAGCTTGGCCAGGCAACTTGCTGAGATGGTTTTGATGCAAACAGAAATGAATGATGCTGGTGAGTCTCTTCTGATGCCCATATTCTCTTTGCCTATTTCTAAGAAATTTTCTAAGCTCATTGGAAGTTGGAGGGGTCAGAAGGTACAAAACGTAGTCACTGATTTCAGAAAGAGTAAAATATCAAGAGCTCTGGAAGGAAGGAAGAAGGAAAGAAGGAAGAAGGAAAGATAAGGGAGGAAAGATGGATCTGTATCTGAGAGCTAAGTACTATGTCACTCTTTTGGAAACATCTGTACTTTTTAATGTGAGTACTCACGTTTATATGTATATTGTAAACCATATGTTCTAAAACTGGCTATTTTGATGTCAATAAATTAGAAGCATGTGAAGGATACTTAACAAAAATAGATACCATTATCACCATTTTAATACATAAAAATAGTTGAATGTAACTACTAAGATAATTTTTACATTCAGTTATTTATTCTGTTAAACTAAAAAAAATAGTCACAATTTTCTCTCCTTCCTATTTCCACAGTGATTCACAATGTGTTGTTTGCTGTATATGCTCTGAAGAGGTGGGATCTGTTCTACCTTTTGAATCTGGTATTTCCTGTGACTTGATTTGACTGAAATAATGATATAGAAATGGTAAAAGATCTGCCTTTTTTCTTTCTTTCTTTTTTTAAAAGTGTTTTATTTGTTTACATTCCAAATGTTGCCCCCCTTCCGGTCCCCCACTCTAAGAGTTACCCTATTCCTCCTTCCCTTTGCCTCTGAGAGGGTGCTGCCCCCACCCTCCCAACCCCCCTTCAACCCTCACCATCTCACTCACCCCCCCTTCAAACCCCCCTGCATCACCCTTCCAAGGGGTATCAAGTCTCTACAGGAGTAGGAACATCCTTTCCCACTGAGGCCAGACAAGGTAGTCCACTGTTACATATGTGCCTGTTCCTTTTTGTTCTCTTCCAACACAATTCTTTACATACATTGAAAGAACAGTTCTCAACTTCACATGAAAAAAAAAACAAACAACCCAGGATAGCTAAAACAATACTACATAATTAAAGAACTTCTGGAGGTATCATCATCCCTGATTTCAAGCTGTACTACAGAGAAATTGTAATAATAAATGCATGGTATTGGCATAAAAACAGACAGGATGATCAATGGAACTGAATTGAAGACCCAGAAATAAACCCACACACCTATAGATACTTGATTTTTGACAAAGAAACCAAAACCATAAAGTATCTTCAACAAGTGGTGCTGATCTAACAAGATGTCTGAATGTAGAAGAATGCAAGTAGATCCACGTTTACCATCCTGCAGAAAACTCAAGTCCAAGTGGATCAAAGACTTCAACATAATACCAGATCCAATAAATCTAATAGAAGAGAAAATGGAGAATAATCTTGAATGCATTTGTACAGGTGATATCTTACTGAACAGAACACAGACAGCTCAGGCATATACACACATTTGACAGAGGATTAATATACAAAATATATAAAGAACTCAAGAAATTAGACATCAACGGACCAAATATCCAATTTAAAAATGGGGTGAACAGCTAAACAGAGAACTCTCAGCAGGAATCTCTAACAAAGAGGCACTTAAAGAAATGTTCAACATCCCTGGTTATCAGAGAAATGCAAATCAAAACAAGTCTGAGATTCCATCTTACACCTGTCAGAATGACTGAGATCAAAATTCACAAAGCAGCACATGTTGATAAGAATGTGAAGAAAGGGGAACACTCCTCCATTCCTGGTGGGACTGCAAACTTGTAAAACCACCGTGGAAATCAATTTGGTGGTTGCTCAGAGAGCCACAATTTTATGTAGGTATAAGGATAAGAATTTAGAAGAAGTCAGAAACTAGTAGGTTTAGGAAAGTGGAGTAGTGGGTTCTCATCTGTATTCTATGACTTTATCAGCAACATATTGTTGTGTAGGTTTACAGTAGTCTGCATGAATTATTTCCCACTGATCAAGCTTAAATTCAGTTAGACAGCAATTGTTACACCTAAGACGTTAGTACCACTATTGCTACTTTTGGGATAACTAACTTCCTTCCTTCCTTTCTTTTCTTCCTTCCTTCCTTCCTTCCTTCCTTCCTTCCTTCCTTCCTTCCTTCCTCCTCCCTCCCTCCCTCCCCCCCTCTCTCTCTCTTTCTTTCTTTCTTTCTTTCTTTCTTTCTTTCTTTCTTTCTTTCTTTCTTTCTTTCTTTCTTTCTTTCAGATACTGTATAACTTTGTAGTCTTGACTGCCCTACAACTTGCTATATAGACCAGGTTGTCCCCCCCCCCCAACTTGCTATTTAGACCAGGTTGTCCCCATACTCATAAAGAGAGACCTGTCAGCCTCTGTCTCCCAGGTGCTGGGATTAAAGGTGTATACCACCACAGCAGACAACTTTCAGAATATCTTGTTGGTGGTGGTCTTTGTTCTGGCTTAACAGATCCGTGAGACCCTTGATTGCCTTTTCTCCTTTACAATTTAGCATCTTTGAACACCATGAAAGCTAATCCTCAGGGAAGAAGCTTTTTGAAAAGATGCCATGTGTATGTGCCCACAGAACCCAGGGAAGGTTGACTAATGCCTTGGAAATGGTGTCATACGCCATTGGAAACTGCTGGACTTGGGTGCTGGGAACAGAACTTGGGTCCTCTGGGATAACAGGAAACTCCCTTAATCCCTGACCCTGGGTTTTTAAAGATATGGTCTTGCTGTGTAAATGAGTGCTGATCTTAAGTTTGCTCTGCATCCTAGGCTGGCCTGGAACTCATGATCCTCCTACACCAGTCTCCCCTGTTTTAGGCTTATGGTTATATATCACCTCATCTGGCAAAAAAAAAAAAAAAAAAGAATCTTAAAGGAAGAGTTAACTCCCACAGTGTGAGAGGAGAGCTGACTCCAGACATCTTTGTGGGGCAGAGCTCCTGACCCTATTTGTACAGGAGGTAAGGAATGATTTGAAGGACTAACCAGATGACTCCTTTTTTTTCCTTTTGGATCATCATTATCTTTTATTAAATATGTTGAATAAACATGAGACTACTGAACATCACTCTTAATGGAATAATTTACTATTCTTTGAGTTATAAACTATATTCTTTAGATTTAAATAATAATAATAATGATAATAATAATATATTTCAATAAGGACAATATGCAAAAATTATTTTCTTTTTCTTTTCTTTTTTTTTTTTTGAAGATATATCTACTTATTTTATGGATGAGTACACTGTCGCTCTCTTCAGACACACCAGAAGAGGGCATATGATCCCATTATAGATGGTTATGAGCTGCCATATGGTTGCTGGGAATTGAACTCAGGACCTCTAGTAGAGCAGTCAGTGCTCTTAACCACTGAGCCATCTCTCCAGCCAGCGAAAATTATTTTCACTTTAAAAATTTTTTCTTTTATTGGATATTTTCTTTATTTACATTTCAAATGTTATCCCTTCTCCAGGTCGCCCCTCTGTAAACCCCCTATTCCTTCCTCCCTCACCCTGTCTCTATGAGGGTGCTCTCCCACTCACCCACTCCTGCCTTCCTGCCTTGGTATTCCCCTGCACTGGGGCATTGAACCCCCACAGGACCAAGGGCCGCTCCTCCCACTGATGTCCAGCAAGGCCATCCTCTGTCACATATGAGGCTGGAGCCATGGGTCTCTCCATGTGTACTCTTTGGTTGGTGGTCAAGTCCCCAGGAACTCTTGGTGTCTGGCCAGTTGACACTGTTGCTGCAAACTCCCTCAGGTCCTTCAGTTCCTTCTCCAACTTCTCCATCAGGGACCCTGCACTCAGTCCAATGGTTGGCAGTGAACATCCTCCTCTGCATTTGTCAGGCTCTGGCAGAGCCTCTCAGGAGACAGTCATATCAGTCTCCCATCAGCAAGTACTTCCTGGCATCCATAATAGCATCTGGGGTTGGCAACTGTATATGGGATGGATCCCCAGGTGGGGCAGTCTCTGTATGGCCTTTCCTTCAGTCTCTGCTCCATACTTTGTCTCCATATTTCCTCCTGTGAGTATTTTATTCCCCCTTCTTAATGTCACTTTAGTTACTTAAAAACTCAAGCCAATTGTAGATTTTCTTGTGGAGGTGTCCGTTCCATTGAGGTATGAGAGCTCTTGTCATATTGACTGTAGTAATGTAGCCATACAAATATTTTTAGTACAAGTATGAAAAGTTGATGTATTTTTCAGTTTGTCTTTGTTTATTTTTTTTAAAATGTAGCATGGCATTTTAAAAGAGCTGCTAATTATTTTAATTATGTATATATGCCTGTGTATGAGTATGTGCTGGTGGTAGGGGGCATCCATGGAGCCAGAGATGTTAGACACTGTCTTAGTCAGGGGTTCTATTCTTGCACAAACATCATGACCAAGAAACAAGTTGGGGAGAAAATGGTTTATTCAGCTTACACTTCCACATTGCTGTTTATCACCAAAAGAAGTCAGGACTGGAACTCAAGCAGGTCAGGAAGCAGGAGCTGATGCAGAGGCCACGGATGGATGTTACTTACTGGCTTGCTTCCCCTGGTTTGCTCAGCTTGCTTTCTTATAGAACCCAAGACTACTAGCCCAGGGATGGTACCACCCACAATGGGCTGGGCCCTCCCACCCTTGATCACTAATGGAGAAAATGCCTTACAGCTGGATCTCATGGAGGCATTTCCTCAAGGGATGCGCCTTTCTCCTTGATGCAAGTGCTAACTCCAGCTTGTGTCAAGTTGACACATAAAACAAGCCAGCACAGAAACCATGGAACTGGAGTTACAGGCAGGCATAAGCCACCTGACATGGTACTATGAGGTGTCCCTAAGACTAGTATTCATTCTTAACTGCTTGGCCACTTGTCCAGCCCCCATATTGTAATTTTATAGAGCAAAAATGTTATATTTCACTTTCTGACATGTTTAGAATCATTTTATCTGCCACAAAATTATAAAAACATTCACTCACATACTCAGAGTGCCTTTATATTTACATCTTTTGGCACATAAATGTTTGACTCATTTAAAATTCATATTAGTATCCAGAGTGATGCGGGATATAGTTCGGGTAATTTTATAAATTACCAGTAGGTTGTTCCAACATTAGACATTAGTTCCAACATTAGACATAATTACAGGCCTTCCTCCCTTCCATCAATTTGAAACTCCAACTTCAATATATACAAATTTTAAATGCTTTCTTGCTACAGGCTGAACATCCCAAATCTAAAATCTGAAATACTTCAAATTCTGAGACACGATGCCACAGATGGAATGTCCCACACCTGACCTCAATGTGTCAGTTAAAACACAAGCATGCTGAGGTAATGCTTGAGGTATTCCATAGAGGATACAAAAATGAACTCTGTTTAGACTTGGGTCTCATCCTTTAGGTAATTCATTATGTCTACGGGAATATCCCCAAATCTTAAAAATTTGGTGTCCAAAGTGCTCCGGGTCCCAAAGTGCTGGGTCCAGATTAGAGATACCCAGCTTTCATTTCATTTGAGCTTGGTTCAATTTCTGTCTCAACATTGGTCTGATTAGTTACAGCAATGCTGTCAATAGTTTTGATATTACTTAGAACATAATTCATCCCCCTAAAGTTTTTATGCTGGAAGCTTGGCTCCAGTGGCGTGCTTTAGGAGTTAGGGCCCAGAGGGAGCTAATTAGGCTGTGAAGGTACCAGCCTGCCATGTAGGTGTGGGTTAGACACTGGCAGACTGGTTATTGTGAAAACAGTTTACTAATAAGGTGAAGTCACCACACGTGTTGGATGCTACTCAGGCTTCTGAGAACTGCTGTCATATTATGATGCACCTAGAGGGCTCATGCCAGACTAGATGTTTTAACCTCTACAACTGTACGCCAAAGCAAGTCCTTTCTTTTCTGCATAAAGTGCTTGGTCTCAGGTATTTTGTTATAGCAACATCAACCACCATCAGGAAAATAAGAACCCTAACCTCAAGAACCTTGGTTTTCCGAATTTTCCTTGGTATTTCTGCTCATTTATTCTTTCCTCTTAGTTTTAGAATCACTTTCAATTTTAAAAGATTTTTTTGTTTAATTTTGAGTATAAATACAAAACAAAATAAAAAACAAAACAAAATCAGTCCGATTTTTGTAGATTAATGAGAAACAGTATCTTTAAAAGTCAAGATGAAAGATATTCCTGGTTAATAAACATCATTGCTTTTATGTTCTGCTCGAGGAAATTTCTTTGTATCTTGTCTTATGTCCCCACCCCTCCCATCTCAAACTCCAACAGCACTTCATAGTAAGTATTCAGTCCTTTCTCTTCCTTGTCCACTCTGCTTCCTCTGTTCCCCAGAGCAGGGACGTTGCTATTAATTCATTCCAAATCTTCCTTCCCAGAAGGGAATGCATGTGGAACCCCCAGCTTCACCCTCCTTGTCTCCTTCTTTCCAGCTCATTGTGCATCTCCTCACTTACCTCACGCGCATGCGCTTCAGGTTACCTCACCGCTCCAAGTTTGTGGCTTTCTTGCTTTAAACTCTTGTTCCAGTTTCATTTAGTACTTCATCCAATATGGTAAAGAAACCCTGAAACAAATCGATGTACCTTCTGAGCCTTCTTAGGCAGACACTGCCAGGTTTTAACGTGGATTTTCCTTTTTAGCCCTTCTGAATCGAGTGTGTTTCTGAGGCCAAATTCTTTGGGGAAACATTATGCCTACTTAAGGCCTCCAAACTTCATGCTTCGATACAAAAGGCCTAAGGGCGAGGGTTTTAAATGGATGGAGTGGAGAAGTTTTCACTTCCTTAAGCAAACATATAGCATTTCCTTCCATGTGTCAGAAATGAAAACAAAAAATACAAACTAATTTGTCATGAAATTTTCCCCTTTTATAATTCCCTCTATGGTACTTTTTCAACCTAACAAGTCATATTTTCTCTTCTTTCGTGTCAGGTTTATGGCTTTGCTGGTCACACTTTCAATAACCGTGATGGACGGTCTTCGGCTCCGTATATCATGTTCAAGCATTCAGCTTAAAAGTATCTTTGTGTTCACAGCTTGCTTCCTGTCACCTCGTGGAGCCCTGCTCCCCACCGCAGATGCGCATGGCGTTATGTTATATGCGCACAGAGCTTTGGGGAAAGCTCATATTTAGGGGCATTAAGTAAGCAGAGGAGGATGGCGGCTCATTGGGCTGGGCCTGACCTCAGTCTGAAATGAGGCAAATTGTCATATTTATGACTCTGAGTAAGTCAGTAATATATTGGTGCTCACACGTGGGAGCATAGGAGTTCCTCGACATATGGCCTCCACTTCGGTTTTCTCTCAAGCAGTGTTTTTCACCCAAGTACACCACTTTCCCCTCCTTTTTTCCTCTCTGCCCCTTCTTTCCTTCTCTCCTCTCTCTTCAGTCTCCTGTTCTTATTTTCGTCACCCTTTCTTCTTTCTGAGTTCCAACTTAACTCTGTGAGATCTATGAGATTTATGCCAAGCATAAAAGATAAATTGGTCAGGTGATTTCAGATAACTAAAATTATTAACCCTTTCACCTCTACCTCCCCCCCTTTCTGTCTAACCATGCTGATTGAACATGTGCAAACATCTGCATGCACAAGCATATGGTCACAGACTCAATGTCACACGCAATCACACATGTTCACACACAATTACACAGTGCCTCTCACAGTCACACACACACATATATACACACACACACACACACACAAAGTCTCATATGCTCGAGCACAAGTACACAATTACACATGATCTTACACAAATGCACAGTCACAAACAGTCTTATATGCACAATAACACACACATAATCACACACTGTCTCACACACCTGAGCACATATGTACAACCATGCACGGTCTACACACATGAACACTCATGAACACAGTCTCACATGCACAACGACACACATGCACATAATCATTGCAATTACGTAAGCGTGCACACAATGGCAGACACATATGCAGCCTCATACACCTGAACACATGCACATAGTCGCTCACACTGCTCACACACATGTACAGTCACATGTATTCAGTCTTGTCCAAGAATATAATCTCACACACGTGGGCCCACAATAGCACACACATATGCAGTTCACACACATGCACAATCACATATGGAAGTCTCATGTACGCACATGCATGTATATACACAGGCATACTGAAAAGCTCCCATGGCTGTCAGAGCTGGGACTATGGTCTGGGAATCTGATCTATTGGACACTCTGGGCTCTGAATCACAATCATTTGTTTCCTTTGCTCTGCTGCCTTTCTATAAATTATAGCAAGAGAAATGAAGATCCCCTGGGCTCTGATTTAGTGGGGAATATTGACAAGGGGGAAAATTCAGAGTAAATCACCGATAATTGAGGAATATAAAAAAGCCCCCTGTGCATGTCTATATTGTTTCTAGTTTGCTCAGCCACACCGCCCTGCTACAAGGCCGCTCTTTTCTGAAGTCTAGGTTGTAAATAACAACTCCACTTGCAGTCCATTGCAAGTGGGAGCTTGATCAGGAAACTGTAGATTCTTCACCCTGTCCCTCCCTCCAGTGTGCTCTGTAAGGTGTTTCTTCAGTGTTCTAACCTCTGAAGGTTCCTGGACTTGCCAGCAGACTTCTACTCTGTCCCCTCCCCTTATATTTGGGTTGCAGGTGTTTGGGTTCCACATGTGGTGTGGCTGTGGCTGGTCTTTCTTCTCTTGTTAGCCTGGTAGCTCTCTCTCTCTCTCTCTCTCTCTCTCTCTCTCTCTCTCTCTCTCCCTCCCTCCCTCCCCCCTCCCTCTCTCATGTGTGTATATGTGTATATCTTTCTGTCTGTATGGTGTATGTTTGCCTCTTCTCGTTCACTCTGTCTCTATTTCTCCATCTCTGTTTCTTTGTCTTTCTTTCGTGTGTGTGTGTGTGTGTGTGTGTGTGTGTGTGTGTGTGTGTGTGTCTGTGGGGTGTGTGTCTCTCTGGCTTTCTCTTGTGTGTGTGTCTGTCTATGTGGTATTTGTCTCTTCTGTCTCTCTTATCTGTCTCTTTGTCTATCTGTCTCTATCTCGTGTGTGTGTATGTGGATATCTTTCTGCCTTTCTGTGAGGTGTGTTTCTCTCTATGTCTATGTTTCTCTTTTGTGTCTGTATCTCTTTCTGCCTGTGTGCTGTGTGTTTGTCTCTGTCTCTTTCCCTCTCCCTTTTTCTTTGCTGAGGAAGAAAGGCCTCAGGAACACAGAAATGGTCCCTGCTGTCATCTAGATTTCCCTCTACTCAGAATGGCTGTAGGGGTTGGAGTCACTGTCCTGACACTTGAGTGCTGATTTCTGAGTGTGGTGAGCACAAGGTCAAGATGGCACTTGTGTTCCTTCCTGTTTTGCTCTTTGTGTTGCTAAGGAGGCATGTGAGATGTGTTTCCAATGATTACCCCTTTGATTTAGCAGGAAGATGGTCTTGAAGTGGAAACCTGGGCACCAGGGCACTCTGCTTTCTGTGGGGTCCCTTTCTGGTCCCTTGGAGATGCACTGAACTTTCCCTTAGCTCTTGTTTCCTTCTGTGATTTGAAAGTGTTGATTCTCTTCATGGCCATTCTCTTGTTGTAATAACATTTGATATATCCCCCCACCCACCACCTTTTTTTTTTTCAAAAAATAAAAATAGCCCTCTTGGTTTTATTTAAAAAGAGGATTGTGTATGATTTTCTTATTACCACATGTTCTCAGACGGAGGGCAAGAGAGAACTATTTTCCCTCCATCTACGTGGTGAGAGCAACAGTCACAAGCAATCCACTTCCCACAAAAGTTGACAAGATGAGGGACTCGGGGACCAAGTCTGTCTCCACAGAACATAAAACAAAGCAAGACCTGGCAGCTCTCCAGCCCATTTGATCCGAGTTAAACAGGGGATAATTTTTTACATTTTATTTTTGGCTTGATGTTAGTTCCAGTTTTGGGGAAGGTTGGTATTGGTGCAATGACTGATAGTTTTAAAGACATCTTACTGGATTCTATCCTGTAGCTTAAGAAGCAGGAATTATCCTGATGTTTCTGTTGTCTGGTGAACTCCTGTGTGGGGGGAATGGGGGGAGGGGGATGTTACAAAGGGCAAAAATGCCTGTTCACAAAGCATGCATTTATTAGTGTTTATCTGCTTTGCTCAAAATGAGTAAGTACATGGTAGATGTCGGGCTCGGGTTGAGTTCTGTTATGTCTGTGTTTTCATGTTAAAAATTCACACACCTGGCTGTAGACTATGGATTAACCCCCAAGCTGGACGAGTCTGAGGATCCTGCAAGATAGGAAAGGGTAGTTGATTCTTTGGGTGGCAAGAGCCCGAGTGGGAAAGAGGCCATAAACACATTTTCAGAAAGTGCAGAAAGCTGCATAATGCATTTTACCATCATTTTAAAAAGTATGGGAAAAGACACAACACAGACATGTCTGCTTTAACTACTTGTAATTATAGTTCAGTGCTAGTGCACACATTCTTGTTGTACCATGCAATACAGTTCATACCATGTCATACAGTTCATACCATGTCAAATAGTTCATACCATGGTATATAGTTCATAAAATGTCATATAGTTCATATCATGCCATATAGTTCACACCAAATCATAGAGTTCAGTGGTACTGTACACATGCATGTTGGACTATGTCATACACTTTGTATCATGTGATACAGTTCATATTATGTCATATAGTTCATACCATGTCATATAGTTCATATCATGCTGTACAGCTCATACCAAATCATAGTTTAGTGCCACTGCACACATTCATGCCATACTATGTGATACAGTTCATACCATGTAATACAATTTATACCATGCCATAAAGGTCATACCATGTGATGTAGTTCATACCATGTCACACAGTTCATAGTGTACAATACAGTTCATAGCATGTCATACTGTTTATACCATATGATACAGTTCATACCATGTTGTACAGTTCATACCATGTTATACAGTTCATATGTTCATACAGTTCATAGCATGTCATACAGTTCATAGCATGTTGTACAGTTCATAGCATGTCATACAGTTCATACCATGTGATATGGTTCATAGCATGTGATATACAGTTCATACCATGTGATACAGTTCATATCATGTTGTACAGTTCATAGCATGTCATACAGTTCATAGCATGTTGTACAGTTCATAGCATGTTATACAATTCATAGCATGTCATACAGTTCATAGCATGTTGTACAGTTCATAGCATGTCATACAGTTCACACCATGTCACACAGTTCATATCATGTCATACAATTCATACCATGTCATACAGTTCATGTCACACAGTTCATAGCATGTCGTACAGTTCATACTATGTCATGTTATACAGTTCAGTGCTACTACACACATTCATGTTGTACCATCATTGCCACCACATTCAGCTCTAGAACCTTCTCATCTTTCTAAACATGCTTCATGGTAGTTTGAATATGTTTAGCTCATGGGAAGTGACACTATTAGGATGTGTGGCCTTGTTAGAGTAGGTGTGGCCTTGTTGGAGGAAGTGCATCACTGTGGGGGTGGGCTTTGAAGCTCTGCCCAGTGTATGAGATTCAGTCTTCTACTGACTGCCTTCAGATCAAAACTCTTGGCTCCTTCTCCAGCACCACACCTCCCTTGATGCAGCCAAGCTTCCTGTCATGAAAATAATGGACTGAACCTCTGAACCTGTAAGCTGGCCCCAATTAAATGTTGTCCTTTATAAGACTTGCTTTGGTCATAGTCTATTCTAGCAATGAAAATTCTAACTAAGACATCCATTAAGTAAAATAGCAGTAATCCTTCAGTCACCAGTGAGCACCATCCAATGATGTCTCTGTGAACTTAACCACTTGTCTTAGTGTGGGTTTCTATTGCTGTGATAAAACTCCATGACCAGAGCAGCCTGGGGACGAAAGGATTTATTTTGCCCACACTTCCACATTACAGTCCATCACTGAGGGAAGTCAGGGCAGGAACTCAACCAGGGGAGAAACCTGAAGGTAGGAGCTAATAAACAGAGCATGGAAGAATGCTGCTTACTAACTTACTTTCATGGTATGCTCAGCCTGCTTTCTTATAACATCCAGGACCACCTGCTCAGGGGTGTTATAACCCACAGAGGGATGGGTCCTCCTACGTCAAACACCAATTAGAAAAAAGCACTAAAGGTTTTCCCATAGGCCAATCTTGTGGGGCATTTTTTTTCAATAAAAACTTCCTCTTCCAAAATGACTCTAGGGTGTATCAAATAGCCATCACACCATTCCAGGTACTTCTTTTAAAGATGTATTTGTTTATTATTTGTGTGGGGGCAGTGTGTGAGACACACACACACACACACACACACAGAGAGAGAGAGAGAGAGAGAGAGAGAGAGAGAGAGAGAGAGAGAGAGAGAGAGAGAGAGACTGAGTATATGTATACTCTGTGTATGCAGAGGCTGCCAGATTCCCTGAACTGAAGTTACAACTGAACTGAACCCATGCCCTCTGCAATAATAGAAAGTGCTCTTAATCTGTGAACCATCTCTTCAGCCTCACCTAAATACTTATTTTAAGAATCCTCCAATACATGGGCAGAGGAGATGGCTCAGTGTTTAAAGTACTTGGCATGTAACTCTGAGACTGAACCTGGAAACCAGGCACAGGCTGGATGGTCTCTGCAACCTGCAATCCCAGTCTCAAAGGGCAAATGAGAGGGTCTCCAGAGCAAGCTTGCTTGGGGGCCTAGCGATATTGGCAAGCATAAGTTTGATAGAAAGATCCTGTCTCATTGAATAAGGAAGAACAATTGAGATTTGAGTCCCAGCACAAACATCATGCCTCCACATATGTGTGCACCCACCCACACATATGTCCACTCACCCACACATGCACCCATCCACATGCAAATGTATACTCACATGAAAATGGGGGAGAATCCTCCAGCATTTATCTTTATGCTGTTGGCTTATTTCAGCTAGTCCATCCACAATGTATGAAGTACATATCTAAATTTCCTTTCTTTTATGGCTGAGTGATGTCTCACAGTGTTCACGCCATATTTCATTTCCCCATGGCTGGCTGGCTGGAGGAACACTCCCACCCATGGCCATTAAGAATAGTATTGCTGTGAACAGGGCACACACAGAGCTGTTACTACCTTTAAAATAGTAAAGGATTTTCCATAATGCATCCAAACTCTAGAAATCCGTGAAGGTGGTGAACATCATTTGAGTCTGAGGCTGACTTTCCATGGCTGTGATTTGTTCTGGGAGCTCATCCCATGCCAGATGAATTGCTTGTTGTTGTTTTGCTTTGTTCGAGGCATGGTTTTCTGTGTAGCCCTGGCTGTCCTGGAACTCACTTTGAAGACCAGGCTGGCCTCAAACTCAGAGCTTCGCTTGCCTCTGCTTCCTGAGTGCTGGGACAAAAGGCATGCACTGCTATGCTTGGCTTGAACTTTTATTTTTGTTTTTATTTTTATTTATGGAGAAAATAATTTACTTAGAATTTTGCCATCCTTCTTGGAAACAGTGGGTTTGAAAATGTTTAAGTTTGGTGGCTGGGTAGATGGTTCAGGAGTTAAACATGTATACCATACTTCTAGGGGACCCCAGTTCAGTTCCTAGCACCTACACCCCATCTCCAGGAGATCCACTCACATATCTTCCTTTCTTTCTTTTCTGAATATACATACCATATATATTTTTTTTGTTTTTAATTTTTTTGTTGACCTTAAAATTAGAAACAATTGTTGAAAAAACATTTATACTGTATAGAATCATCATCATTAAATTACCACAATCATTAGTATACAATCAGTCAAAATGACATGATTTTATGATTATGTTGCTATGTCATATAATCATATAAAAATTTATAAGAAGACATTTTTAATAAGATAGAACTTTAAAGTTCAATTGGTTCTCTTCTTGTTGGATTAAAACAAAGCTCAGAATCAATTTTACTTCTCTTCTTTTTTCCCATTTTTCATTTAAATTTAGTGCAGAACCACCTTTTTCACACAATAAGTTACACAGGAAAGAACAGGACCAGGTCTTCTTTCTGTAAGGAAGTCCAGCTTTAATCATTAACAGGGTAACTCACAACTAGTCAAAGGCCAGAAAGCAGGTATCTGGAGAGTGGTCAGCCACAGAGGGAACATCTCTCTCACATCCTGATCTCCAGGGCTCAGGGACCAGAAGAGGGGACCAAAGTATAGGAGCCAAAGGTTGAGGAGGACCACAATAAAACATTGTCTTCTGGACCCAATAGCACTGCTACAACCACAAACTTACAAAAGATCTGCACAAAATCAAGCTGGTCAACATAGTTAACATTTTAACATGGAGCAGGAAGGAGTTCATTATCCCCGACCCTTGCTGAGGGGACATTGACAGTTGATGCTGATGGCCTGCTGGGGGAGAGGGAGTTGTTAAGAGTGTGGCCCCTGGGAGATTAATCATGTTCTGGTGGATGGCCCACACCCAGGATACATGTTTAGCACTAATTAAACTTTTTGGAATATTTAAACAGAAGAGGACCAGAAACTGGCAAGGGTGTGGAGGTGGGAGGCAGATGTAGGAGGAGCTGGAGGAAGGACTGGGGGATGGATGTGATCAAAATAGTTTGCATGAATTCTTAAAAGAATTAATAAATGCATTTTAAAAAGGGAAATAGAACTTTATATTTTAACGGAAGTAAACAGACTCATTCCTGTTCTTTTTTGCTCAGCTGGCAAATTCTAGAGAGCAAAGCCTTCCTAAGAGCTTGTGCCTGGGTACAACCGGTGCTCTCCATGTTCTTTTGCTCAGCACTCTCTTAGTTTTGCTGTCCCCAGATTCTTCTACAGGAGCAGTGCTTTTCAATGTCATTGTCGAGACAGGGCCTTTCCTTTTGTAGTCCAGGCTAACCTCTAAGTCACCATATTCCTGACTTAGACTGTTGAGTACCAGAATTGCAGACATGTGACTCTGTACTTAGCTTGTGCATTTTTTGAAAGTGACAGGAAGTTGGAAGAGGCAAGGGCATTCCATAAACATTGTCACCCTAAAACAGATCTGAAAGGAGAACACTTCATACATACAGTGCTGTGGCTCAGGAGTCAGACTGTATTTTCAGCAATGGGTACAGCACAGGTAGATGTTGAAACATCCAATATAGATTCACGAGGAATGCATGTGCCTTCTCCAGCAGGTAATAGTGGCTTTGGCAGCTATATTTGTGAGGGAGCACGATGCACCTCAGCCCATGTTAGGGATGAGAAGTATCTCTGTCTTGTGTAAAGGCATTTGGAAAGATCGACAGGAAATCTCAACCACACAAACCTAACCAGACACATTTTCAGAACTGAAGATCAGAAAATATATTCTTAAAATCCACTCATACCACATTGCTCTCAGTGTATCTTCCGGAATATATCGAGGTGACACTTCAGAGACCACTGTCTCAAATCTCTGTGTGGCCTCCCATGACATGTATGATGTCATAGTGGAAAACCTCTTATTTTCATGTTGAAACTTTTTATGAGCTCCGTGGTTTAAACTGCAGAGCTCTGTGTGGGAGAAACTGCATTCAGCCACTTTTTAAATGTGTTATTTCAAAACACGCATGTTAAACACCTACCACTTGGAAGGCATTTTGACTAAGCTAAAGATAATGACCACATAAAATAAGAAGCTGTGTATTAGTTACTTTTGGCTGCTGCCATAACACCCCACAGCCAAAACCCACTCACAGAAGAAAGAGTTTATTTGGGCTCATGGTTCCAGAGGGGTACGAGTCCATCACAGTGGGAGGCCTATACCAAGCAGCAAGCATGGCAGGACCAGGAAGCTGAGAGCCCCCAGACTCAGCCACGAACTCAGACAGAGCAAACTGGAAGTTGGGGAAGCTATAAAGTCTCCAAGTTCACCCTCAGTGATGTTCTTTCTTCAAAAAGGCCTTACCTCTTACCTCTTAAAGGTTCTACAATATCTCCCAAACAGTGCTACCAGCTGGGGACCAGGTGTTTGTTTGAATAATTGAGGCTATGCCAGGCATTTCTCATTTAATACCCCAACCCTGGGCAGCTTGTTTGTGGAAGTGGTAAGAATTTTACATAAATAAAGTCACAGTAGAGGCAGTATGTATGTATGTATGTATGTATGTATGCATGCATGCATGCATGCATATATGTATATAATGTATATGTATATGTTTACATATACACATAAATGCATAGTAGAGGCATTATGTATGTATTAGGTACAAACCAATCAGTCATGATCCAAAGAACCTACTCAATATGATGAGTGCTTATGAATGTGAGTACAGATCCCCAAGAACTTGTTCTGAAAACAACACATACATCGCAGGGCCATCTCCTTTCAACTTTTAACATTTGCATCTCCCCTTATGAGCATTTAGTTAAAAACCCTTTAAAATGAGTTCGCCTATGTCCTACCTGTAGAGAAGATGGAATCGTGCTTTATTTTATTATTTTATTTTCTGTCCAGAGTCTGTCACTTATATATTTATTGGGGGGGAATATTTTCAAATCAATCTTTCCTCATGGACTTGAGAACACATTTAGTTTTATTTTGTGAACTCCACTTCAACCAAAAAAAAAAAAGGGCAGGGGCCAGGGGGTGTGGGCCTCCCATGCTGACTCAGCACACAAAGCTACATTTCTTACCTGTCAGGAAACATATAGATTTTTATAAGGTGAACAATGGATGTCTTTAAGTACTGATGGAGTAATCTTGAAGACTTCTGGCAGTATCCTTTGGAAACTACATTCATAAATTTTATTAGCATTAAATGTTTCTAATGGGAACTGACAAAGAGCAGGATTGGGATACCATTTTCTCTGCATTTGGCAAAGAGAAGAGGAAGAAAAAAAAATCCCCATTACTTAGAGATATGCATCAATGTGCAGGCTCATTCATCTCAATTTTGCGCAAATATAATTTAAGATGCTCTACAACTGTTGGTGAAATGACTCTGTGCTGCGGGGAAGTTGCAAAATTTTTATGGACCAATAAAATTTTTGTCGTAATGCCATTATGAGGTGCTGGGCCAACATAGCTGTTTATAGCACCCATGTCTCTGTGCCAAGCAGAGGAAAGAGATAAGTGTGACTGGGGAAGAGATGCTGATCAGGGCTAAAAGCCAAGTCAGCTTGATAATGAAAATCTCTCTGCTGGGTTAAGGATCAAATTATGGGCAACGGGGCACATTAACTGAGTCACTGTGATAGGGAAAATGAACACTGACAAGCAGAACCTATAAATTAAGCTATTGTTGACATAATCATATATTATCATCAGGTATATTTCAGAATAATTTCCAGTAGAATGCTTCCTTTATTTTTGTTTAATTTTTGCTTAAAAATATGCCCAGATGGATTTTTCTCGGCTCTCTTACAGTATGTAGCCAAAATCAATCAATCAATCAATCAATCAAAATGCTCTTAATAATCTTTGGTCAAACTAAAGGCTTTGGGGGAGGGGGAATGAGAAAACCAGCCACTTTGAAACCTGAGGTCAAAATAAATGGCCCTGCTCTGATCAAAACTTCAGTAATGTCAGGGCAAAAGAATATATGATAAAGATAGTCAAAGACTGGAATCTTGAAGACAGAAAATAGAATTTGCAGAAGAACCTCAGAAGAAACTGTGGTCTTTTCCATATGAACTGATATCTATCAACAGAGTTCATGGATCTCATATTCAGATACTCCCAGCACAGAGAGATATAGTCATGCATTGCAGCCGTGAGGGACTTGACAGTAGTCTCCCTTGTTGCTGCGTCTCAGCTGAGGAAAGCCATACAAATGCATACCCTACTTTTACCACACTAGGACTCTTTGTAATTGAGTCTCTGACTTCCCGCCCCCGCCCCAACCCAAGAATTGCCTCGATCAGTTTTGATAATTCCTATGCTTTTCAAGGCATTTGGCTTAAGAATGGGCCTGGGACCCACTGCAGGCTCCTCGTTTGTTTGAAAAAATAAGCTACTTCTTGCCTGGAAGACTGCCTTCTTCTAGGGAAGGGGCACAAGACAGGTGGTCTATTTAGTCCACTAAGTATGGCTCCTGAAAATGTTGTGGCGGCCTGCTGTGCAAAGATGAGACAGACAGAGCTAGGAAAGACAGGGGACAATACCCAGATCCATTTTGCCTAGAATTTTCATCCTTCCTGGTGACCAGAGCCTGGGCCAAAGACAGATTCACAGAGCTGTGATACTTGCCAATCGCATAACTTCTGAGCAATTCTTATCCCTGTGAAAAACTCCTAGTCCATAGAGTCGCTGTGTCCTTTAAGTGGACATGGCTCCGGCCATGGCTGATAGAACATCGGCTCTTAACGCTGACCTAACCACCTAGTCTCTTTTTGTTTGACTCTTTATGAGTCTGTTCTGTTTTTGTTTTAAATAAAACCATTCAACAACATTAAATAGCATAGTAGTATTGTCTTGCTTCAAGGATATATATATATATATATATATATATATATATATATATATATATATATATAATCTTCCTTGAAATCTGTTTAAAAACCCTCTTTTTTTTCCCCTAGTGTTGCTTGTCTCCTGTTGAAGTAATTATTTAAAATGGCTACTAGTCAAGCTGACTATCTAAGCTGCCATGGCTCTGCCTAGCTCAGCTGCCATGTTCCGTGGCCAGAGGCCACGTGCATATCTGCAGCTAGAAATGGCCAGCCAGAGACACCAGCCCTGCCACCTGCAAGATGCCAGCGTGGGAGATGGCTCTGCCAATCTTCCACTGTCTCACAAGGCTGAACATTGCCCAGACCATCCTGCCATCCATTCCGGCCCCGTAGGAAAATGAGACTCTAATGCTTAAATATTAATCAAAGGCTTTATGTATTTGGTAATGCTCAATAACAATATGCCCATACAATTAGAGTTGTTTCCCAATTAGCTAACCTAAATATAAGTTGTTACCGACTGTTTTCCATACCTGTGTGGCTCTTCATCCTCCTACATGGCTGCTCTCTCTAGCTCCTCCTTTTCTTCTTCCTCTTCTTACTCCTCCCGCCTTAGCTCTGCCTACAGTCTCCTCCCCCAATTTTCCTTTTGCTGAAGAGCTTTATATTATTTAATATATGTCTTACTTATTATATATGGTTTCCTACTGCAAGAAGTTGAACAAAGTTTTAGCCTTAAAACTTAACAATTTGCTGGGCAGTGGTGGCGCATGCCTTTAATCCCAGCACCTGGGAGGCAGAGGCAGGCGGATTTCTGAGTTCGAGGCCAGCCTGGTCTACAGAGTGAGTTCCAGGACAGCCAAGGCTACACAGAGAAACCCTGTCTTGAAAAAAGAAAAAAAAGAAAAAAAAATTAACAATATATATTACTATTATTACTATTATTATTTTGTATACATACACGTGTGTGAGGGTGGGTGCATGCCTGGCACTTGTATGACAGTCAAAAGCCAGCTAGTGGAAGTTGTTTCTTTTTCTTATAGTCACAGTTCTACCGTATAAACCAGGATAGTCTCCTGTCTCTGCCTCTCATTTCACTATGGAATACTGGGATTATGAACGTGTACCACCACACCCAGCTTTTTATATAGGTCTTAAAGTTTGAGGGCAGCTCTTCAAGCTTGTACAGTAAGCACTGTTACCTGTTGGGCTGTCTCCTTGACCCAACCTTAACTTTGCTTAAAACAAAAAGCACTAAGTTCCACATGTCTAGCTGAATGCCTGTCAGAGAATATTCCCTCAGCAAACTTTTGTTGACCCAGTAAATGATGGCTCATGCACTTCTGGTAACCCTGTACAGCATGTGGGGTGGGCAGACTTTTGTCCTTTGATTTATAAAGATGACAGATGAGAAGCAATAGCAGAGCGACTCTTGAGACAGAAAGGTGAAACAATGCAGGTTTCTCCAGACAGTCTCGGTCAAAGCAGCCTATGCAGCATGCTTCGGCAGATTTCTTCTTACTGAGAACGCTCTTCACTTTAATTAGCAATTATTAATTCTGTATAATTAATTAGATACTCTAATTGTAATTAACCCCCCCAGTAACACCTAGGCTAGAATCGGATGCCCCCACTCCTACTGTTCTTTAGCTGAATGCTCATATAAAGCACAAAGATGTGAAGAGTAGAATACACACATCCCATAACTGATTTAAAGGGCTTGAAATACTCTTGATTTATGTAGTATTTTCATATGTAGTACACATTATATAATTTCAGGAGCCAAACTCCTTTCACTCATTCCAAGGCAGCAATGCCTTCTCTCACAGTGGTTTTCTAGCAATAAATAAAGTCCTAATAAGTCCAATAAACCAAGATCTGAAAGCTCACCAACTTAAAAAAAAAAAATCCATCCATCCTCAAAAGGGCTACCTGGAACTGAGTGAACTTTATTTTTGTTTTGAGGTGTTTGGTTTATAGACAGCTTGTCAATACAAACACTCATAATGATGACATCATTATCATCAGAATAAGGCTTTACTACATTCTAGGTAATCACAACACCTAACACAATAATCTCATTTAATTGCCTGTGATTTAGTTGCTCTCACTTTACAGCTTAACCCCTGGACTACAAAAGTCCTTGAGAATATGAAGTGCCCTTCCTACATCTGTGGTCTCACACTATGCAACTTCACTGGGATTGGCTGAAGCACAATTAATAATATGTATTATCATACATGTGTATATACATACATATGCATATACATACATACATATATAATATACATATATTATTACTATTAGGTTGAATTTCTTATAATCTTTTGTGAGCTGGGCATCATAACACATGCTTTTAATGCCAGCCCACAGGAGACAAGAGATCAGTGGATCTCTTTGAGTTTAAGGCCAGTCTGTTTTACATAGAAAACTCCAGGCTAGCTACATAGTAAGCCCAATTCTCAAAAGTAAAATAAAACTCTAAAAACATTTTTTTTTTTTAATTGGAGCAAGATCAACCTGCAACTTGCTATGTAGACCAAGCTAACTTCAAATTCACAAATCCCATTGCTTCGGCCTTCTCAGTGCTGAGACTCCCGTCATAGTTTCTCCCCTCGTTTCTGGTGGCCAGACCCCCACCCTATCCCCGCCCCCATCCCCACCTCACCCCTGGGCCTGGGAGGGCCCACTTTGGCTTTCAAAGGAGTAGTAAACCCTTCAGGACAGACCTGCCAAAACCAAGGCAGCCTGGGTTGGAAATTTAAATGGACTACATGATCTAGTCCAAATCGTATGTATTTCCTGTCTCCTAAGTTTTCTTTTTAGGGTTCATGTCCGTGTTCCTTTCAATCTGGGAAAGCATAATTTCACTTTAAGGAAAAGAAAACAATTGCTTTTAATAGGAATCTTTATGGGCATGAATTGGAGGGTTTTTTTGGACCAGCGACTGGATGGAACAACACTGTGGTGAGTTAAGTGTAAATGGCTCAGAAACGGTCAGATTAAATTTCCCTGGAAACACTCAAGGGCTTCCAAA